>NC_016090.4:765691-927816 GCF_000004515.6 Glycine max | reverse complement strand
CGGTGAACAGTTACTGCATCACCCAAAGTGATAAAAAAACTTATTTATCGAACAATCAAATAAATTTTTGAGCTAGTAAAAAAAATTAGAAGCCAACTAAAACGTCTTACCAAACATAACTTTCAAATAACATTTCAAAAAATCGAAAAAAACTACTAAAGTTATGTTAGCAAAATTAGTTGGAAACTAAAAAGTTAGCTAAAAGTTGAAAAACTAGTTAAAATATAAAAAACTAACTTATTAAATTATAAACATTCGGTGAAAATAGCGGTTAAAGTAGTTCAAAAGTATACAATTATAAAAAACAATAAAACTATTATTTATTTAAAAAAGGAAAGTAGGAAATTTTATAAATATATTAAGGATAAAAAGGAAAAAATATAAAAATTTAGAAACTAACGTTTTAAAAAATATTACTTCAAGTAACGTTTCAAAAAATGTTAAAAACCACTTGAAAAACTATTATAAAAGGCTTGTTTACTAAACAATCATATGATTTTTTTCAGCTAGTAAAAAAGACTAAAAGTTAACTGAAATGTTTTTCTGAACATAGTCTACTAAAAAAACTTGTTTACCAAATAATTAAACAAATTTTTCAACTAATAAAAAAAAACTAAAAACTTGATGAAATGTCTCGTCCCACATAGCCTTAGTTTTTTTTTTAATTACGTTTTACAATTTCTTTCTTTTTTTGTGCATTTACAATTTATTTCTTCAATTAATATGTATTTTACAACAAATTTTAGTCTAAAAATAAATTCTAATGGGCTATGCCCAGTCCAAATTTGAAAAAAAAAAGACAAATAAAATAAAAGAATAAATAAGTGGAAGGATAAATACTTATATTTATCCTTGAAAGTTTGTAACCCTAGTAAATTGATTTTTTGAAAGATGAAAATTCAAATTTAGTACTCAAATATAAAAAAAATATAATTAATTGATCTCATCGTTAACATTAATGTTTATGCTAAGGATTTGGACAATTGTCACATGTTATCTATTGTCACGTGGATAAAAATTATTTTTTTAATTTAATTTTTGAACTTAATAATTTATTATTTTAATTACTAAACTTAATTTACATGCAATGTGAGACTATGATAAGGTAAAAATATAATAAGAATATGAACTGGAAGTAAGAGAATATGATTATGTTAATAATTTATATACATTGTGAGACTTAATTTAAAATTTAGAAGTATTTAACATACCAAAATAATAGTACGGGGTCAAGTCCTGAGACTAAAAGTAAGTGATTAAGTTTAGGTATTAAATACGTGTTTAGATGAGTGTTGATAAAATTAATTTTGAATATAATTGATTTTGTAAAACTAATTTTAAAGTGATGTAATTTATGTTTGAATGTTATTATTATAAAATAAAATTATGAGTAAAATTTAATACAAAATTTTGGATCTAATCAAATAAAAACTACTCAAAGAAGTATTAAGAGTATTAATAAGGAAAAAATAATTTATGTACTAAAAATATAAAAGTTGTTTACATTGCTATATAATTATAAATTATCGTATATTATAAATTTATTAATTTTTACAATAATTACATATAAATTTGTATTATTATAATTTCTAATTGATCAATTTCTTCTTTTGTGTTTTTATTTAAAAATTACAATTTTTTATTTGAATTGTTTTTATCACATATAAAATATGGTTTTTACTTTTTCTTAACAACAATAAGACATTACAATTTTAATTGATTATATAAACATATTATTTTATAACATATAAGAAATAATGTTATAATAGTAATAGTTTATTTTTAAATCAATAGTATTAGTTTTTTAAAATTATGTTTTACAATTTATTTCTTTAAGTAATATTTATTTTACAAGAAACTTTAGTCTATAAATAAATTCTAATGGGCTAGGCCCAGTCCAAATTTGAAAAAAAAAACAATAGTTAAATGTTGCCTTGAATTTAAAATGTACGGATAAATAAAATTCTGAAAGTGAAAAAGAAAAAAAATGTATTAAGAGTATTAGTAAGGAAAAAATAATCTATATACTAAAAATATAAAAGTTTCTTACATTATTATCTAATTAGAAATTTTCATGTATTATAAATTTATTAATTTTTGCAATAATTACATAAAAAATTGTATTATCATAGTTTCTAATTGATAAAAAAATGTTACGTTTTTACACTAACAACATATAGAAAGTGATAAGAAAATATAATTCGAGGAATACATTACAATATTCTTTTGAGTTTATTAGTAGTATGAAGTTATTAACACTTTAGTATGAATTGTCTACTGTCTTTTTTTTTTTAATTTTTTTATTACCATTGAATTGTCTACTGTCTGTTATGGCCCACTGCAGTGTAAAAAGTATTAAATATACTTCATTTAATGTTTTAAGTTAATTAAAAAGGCTTGATGAAAAGAGTTTTTGTGTTCTCATTGTAATAAATAAATTTACTTTTAAGATAAAAATATATATTTTTTATTTTCTTATCATGCTTATGGAAACACAATGAAGAAATGTTTTATATAAATAAAATTATTTTGGTTTATTCTTATATCCAGTGTAATATTGGAAAATATAATAAAAATGATTTTTATTTATAAAAATATCTATAACTGTATTTATAAAATTGTATTAGTAATTTTATAATTATCTGTCAAATAAATAAATATGATGTTGAATAACTACATTACAAAAGTTAAATCAAGAAAAAATTACATTTCTTTCACAAAACATTAGATATAACTTTAGCAATAAAGCGAAAACAAAAAAAAAGACTAAAAATGAGAATGAAGTTAAGGAAAATAATTCATTTTTACTAGCATGGTTATAATGTTATTAATTAATAAAAATATAAAAAATTCACTTAAATAAATAGTCAAGTATAACATTTTTTTTTAAAAAAATATTTGTATTTATGCTGGAGTCCAATTCTATCTTCTTTTCAACTACTGTCTCAACATATCCCTTTATCCCTAAACATTTCATGCTCTATCAAACACATTTCACAGCCATCTTTCCCAATTCATTTGCAATATTGTTTCTATTGAAAAAATCAAGCTATTTCTGTCACACATGTTTGTTCTCCCATTATTTTTTAACTTTATTATCAACTACGGATTGATATGCAGAACAATTAAACTTTGGCTTTTATATTTTTTTAAGGCTACTTGAATAAATATTATTAATGAAGATTGCTAAAGCCCAAGTAGTGCCCAAGCAACAAAAGGATAAGTGATAAAAAAAACATTATTCTTTTAAAAAGAGATTAGAAGAATAATATATGATATTACAAGAAATCGCTTCTAACCATAGCAAAAGCATGCTTATACTCTTTGGAACAGAATTTCTTGTTTCCATTGCAATATCATACGGGTCCTTGATAGAATGTATGCTTAAAGGTTGATTTTTCTATGATGATTTTTGTTATAATCGTCGATAATGATGTCGATTTTCAACAATGTTGACTATAAAAACGGTTCGTAATCGTCATTAAAAGTGACTTTTAACCGTCATATGTCTTTTTTGCCATAGTATAAGATGGGAAGACCTTTTTTTTTCCTTCAACTCCTCCCTACCTACCAATCTACCATCATCGTTCTTCTGCGGCAAAATCCCGCATACTCTAATATGAATTTTCAGATTTTGTCAATTTCATCACAAATGCTAAATCTTAATTCTTAAATCATTCCAAATTCCAAATTTGAGTTCCAAATCAAATCAGATTTTTTTTTCAGGTTAATCAAATCAGATCTTAACGTTGCCTGATGCATGCAATTCATGGATGGTAAATGAAGAGTTCAAGTTCTACAATCCAGTTTAAAGTCATTTTCTCAGCCAAATCTTGAACAATAAAAAACTATTCCAAACAAAAAAAAAATTATCAGATCAAGAGAGAAATAAGACAAAAAAAAAATGAAGAATCAAAGAAGAAATAAGTCTTTTTTGGCGAATTCTAATATGAAGTAGTTTGTTTTTGAGGTACACCAATGAAGTAATGGTTAAGACTGTATTATTAAAATAATAGACAATCAAGATTGATGACTTATTACCTGTTGAGTAATTATTTTGAAAATGTAATTTTGAATTATTTTGCATTTATTTTATATTACATCTACGGCCATATATCACATCTAGTGTCAGAAATTGCCTCTTGGGTGTTGGAAGAACACATCCCTAATTTCACAAGGTTTTCTACTTAATGCCGAATGAAAACTCAAAATAAATAAGAACGTATCTAACTTGTTAAAAAGAAATATAATTGTCTTTTCCTAAATTTATATTTATTAAAAAGTTAAATATTAAAACTTATTATGTTGATATAATATAAATAGTGTTAATTTAATTTTTATTATTACATTTTTTTTAAATTACTTTATTTAATTCAAAGTATTTTTTCTTTTTTAATTAATTTTGTTCCGGTTATCAACCTTTGGTGGGTAATTTTGCTGGAAAGAGTTTTAGACTACATATTAGAATTCACCTCTCTTTTTATACAAGTGTATAATCATTAGGTGTATCTTTGTTTTATTGGTGCGTTATCTTTTTTACCAACGTGTTGAGAAACAAACATAGTCTAAACTTTTCAACTTATAAATTTTAATTGACCCATTTATTGTTCTATTTTTTTTTATAAAAAAAATACGGCTGAATTATTTTTTAGGAAAAGAGTTAATTTTAGTTCAAAATAGAAAGTATTAATAAGCACTAAAAGCTATTTATTTACCAGAAGACAGTCTTTATATGGAGTAAAGCCAAAATGTCCATTCAAGTTAAAAGAGTGGGGCTTACTGATACACATTCTGCATAAACACGAGATAATGTGTAACTTCGTTTTCATTCTTCTAAGTGTGTTTGTTTTGAACATAATGCTTCCAAAAAAAATTCACACTCTTTAAGACATAAACGAACCAAAGACACCATACCCAGGGGCATAGGAAGGGGCATACCTAGCGGCTAGTGGTCATTTCAAAAAAATTTAAAATTCATTTAAATTATTATATAAAATTATATTGTGATTCTTTTTTGTTGTCTTAAAATATATAACAAAATTATTTATTCGTCTAATTATTCTTTCTTTCACACATTGTTTTTTATATTCAATAGTGATATACATTTTCTTACTCATAAGAAATATTATTTATATATTAATTTTTTTACATATATATTAGGTTAAAATACACTTTTAATCCTTTATGTTTTAGAATATATTCAGTTTAATCATTTGTGTTTTAAAATATTTAATTTAGTCTATTTTTAAAATAAGTCAAAATGATTTTTTAAAAATTGATTATTTTTTTCATGATTTTAAATTCTTTTTTACCAATTCAGTACGTGAAAATTATTTTATTAGATTTCATATATAAAAAATATAGAATTCAATTGATGTTTGTATTTAAAAAAGTGATAAAAATAGTATAAATTGTGTAAAAAGGAAAAAAATAGAAGTATTTTTGCTTTTACTTAATTATTAAATATTAAACATCATTTTAGAAAGATCAACTTAGAGATCAAAAGGGGAAAATATTTGATGACATGATGGGTGATGCAATTTCATCCTTTCTTTGTACAAATAAAAAAAAAACACTCATGTCATAATTTACACAAATTCTATCTTCTATACTCAATTGAGATATTTTATAGAAATATTCACCTACATTTATACAAAGAGTAATATTACATAAACTACTCAATTATGTGAGAGTTTAATTTTGTTCTGTGTGGTGTAGATTTTATTGTACATTGAATATAAGAGAGTAACAGAATTTTAAAAATTCTGTTATAAGTGCCTAATCAAAGTGTGAAGGATTGTTGCTCTATTTTGTTTGTATAAAAGGATATACATACATCTTAATAAAGTGTGTTGTTTTTATTCTATCATCTTTCTGTTGCTAGTGTGTAGGTGTGCAATTCTGTGTTTAAAAATACTGAGTGATACACGAGTGAATGTGTGAGTGAGTGAATTACATCTCTTGCAATTGAGTGAACAACAATATGTAAAAGCTCACTTATATGTAATCGTACTCTTCCATAAAATATTATTTAGATAGTTTATACATATCATTCAATGCCTTGTTTGTTTCGTTTCCAACGCCAATGAACGTATGAGAAAATGAAAAAAATATTAATGTTGCTTCAAACGCTGCATTGAAAATACAAAATATGGCCTGGAAAGGGGCACAAAAAAAAGAGCAACCAAATTTCCTTTGGACACATCAAAATTTCACTTAATCTCAATAAAAGAAAACCGGCACCAATAACTCAAAACCACAACATTATTAAATGAATAATCAATCTCACATAAAGTGTAACTCTTTCTGAATAAATTATTAGTCACTAAAACTAAAAAGGATACCATTAATAACATGCATACTTCGTGTAGAAACAGCTATCACATGTATACTTACTAACTCTATGGTAACCTCAATTAATACGTACGTTAAGTGAACTTGTGAAACTGTCACCTTCCTCTTAATTACCCACTTAATATATTATCTGAAATATTTTCTGTGAAATTTCATCTTTAGAACCCACAATCAAACACAAAGATTCATTGAAAAAAAAAACACAATTAAAGATATTGACAAATGAAGACGGGAATTCTCGAAATACTTCTTGTTAATGCTAAAGGCATTGCACACCCAAACCTTGTTGGTATCTTTCCTTTATTTTCACTTTAGCATGTGGATTTCAATATAATGTTTCAATGAATCTAAAACGTTAATTTTTATTTTTTAGAAAACTATTTCTTTTTTGTTAATTTCTTTGAACCAACACCATTACAGGAACACCTTCCTACTATGTGGTTATTGAGTGCGGGACTCAGACTCAAAGAAGCAAAGTTTCGTCAGGTTATAATTAATACATGCTCATGCTTGTATATGAGAGAAATTATTACATAGTTCAAAAGCATCGTGTAATTATAGTTTCAATAGCATATAATTAAATTTTTGTAAATGAGAAAAAATTAATGCAACTTAGTTATATGTTAGTCTATGGAATATAACTAGTTGAGTTGTGTGTATGAATTATTATAAATTTTTTATACATCTTTTTAATTCTTATAAATAAAAAATAAAACTTAATTATATGTCACCTAAAAATCGATAAAACCATAATGATCTGAGTGTAATAATTTATTTGTATGGCTTGAACTCACACATTCCCTCTCTCTGTTTATTTTTTCTCACATTGATTCTACATTTCTACCAGTATAGTGACTGAGTTTATATATGTGATTGATGCAGGAAAACATGAGCAACCTTGCTGGAATGAAAAATTCATATTTGATTTCTCACCATTTGATTGCAAGAATTCAACCCATCTTAAGTGTAGAATCATGGCCACAGAACTCTTCACAAGTGGTGGATTTGTTGGTGAAGCCAAGTAATTCCTTTCTACACAAATTTTCTCCCTCCTAGTTATTTTGATGTCTACGTACAGAAAGGGACCTTTAGAAGTGCCACTGTACCCCTTTAGAAAATTTTAATAATTTAAAGAGTTTAATTTTTATATTTCATCAATATTTTTTATGTTATTAATCAATTTAAAAGTATTTATGTATAATTTTAAAATTAAGTATTTTATCATAATTTATGATTTGATAATAGTATACTAAACTTTAAAGTTTATATAAATAAAATAAAAAAATCGTTAGTATTATCCATATAATATGATATTTAAATTGGTTGATTGGGACTATATATAACCCTTCTCAAGATACACTTTTCCTTCAAAGGGGCTGATTTGTATATTTTGCATAATTTCTTTTCTCATAAAGCAGGATTTACATAGGTGGAATAATCTCTGAAGGAAATGATCAGGGATATATAGAAATAAAACCAGCTGCATATAATGTGGTCCTTGAAGATGACACTTACAAAGGACAGATAAAGATTGGATTTAAATTCATTGCAAATGTAAGGTTGATTATCTTTTCTTGCGGGTGGAAATTGATTATCTAATAAATGCTAATCACAATTAGTGTTTGTTAACAGAAAGAACAGTACATGATGGGGAGACGGGATCAATGCATCGCATATGAGAAGAAAGAATCATGCAATTCTATTTGTGGATGCATTTGGAGAATATCATGGTGGAAAATCTTGTTTTTCTATCATAGGAAAAGTTCCAAAGACATACAGAAGATGAATTAGGGTTATCATTTTGATGGATAATTAATTTAAAAAAATCAAAACCATGATTACTGTTGTTTTATCTTTCTTTTTTATAAAATGTGTGTATTTTATGATTTTCCTACAATCACAGCTCCAAGCTAAATTATTCTATAAATTTGTGAAGGTTTACTTATATTTTTCATACATATAATATAACTCATCTTGATTTTGCTATCTAAATTTTATTTTTTTATCGTTTAATTTTTTATGTTTAATTATAATATGTGTCATTTGTCAAAATCTATTCAATAATAATGTAAACAAACTAACAAAATATCATATCATTAATTAGATTAAGTGATGATATGATAAATTAATAAAATGTCCCATCATTATTTAACATATTTTTTTTATTCACAATAAGTATTAAAATTAAACATAAAAATTCTAGGTAGTAAAATTAAAAAATAAAATTTATGTAATAAAATCAAAATGGATGTAAATTCTTTGTAGTAATATTTTAATAGTGTAAATAAAATTTACACCATCAACTAAAAGAATTTATAATTAATAGGATTTTTAAGATAATTATTATACTACTAAGAATTATCTAGATTAGATGATTATTATTGGAGGACAATGATGCATTAATTATTTTTCCTTTCATATCCTTCCCCTCCTTTTCTTTCTCTTTTTTCGAAAAAAAATAATTTGTTCGCCTTGAATCCTTTGAAGTTTGAAAACTAAACAGGGTTTTGTTTTGTGGTACAAACTATTGTGGTCTAGTATGATAATTTGTGTATGATACACATTTTTTTAGTCTTTCAATTTATCAAGGTGCATAATGTTATCATGAATCTTGTCTCATTAGAATATTTCTTTCACTGTGTCCCCTTCTCCATATCTTTCGTTATGTCTCCAACAATAGTGTCTGATGACTGACATAGCTCCACTGTTGTCATAGATCCATCTTCATCACGACTCCATTGTCATCGCAGATTTGTCTTCATCGCGATAAGAAAACAGAAACAAACTATAAAGACAAATATCACAAGAGGAGTGATTGAATTGTGATTTAGAAAATTTTAAAGTCTTTTCATAATCAACAAAGCTTTTCGTCTGAACTCACAGTCAAATGATGAAAAAAATCCGCAAAGCATAAGATATTTTCAAACATCTAAAAGCAAATTCAAACCTTAGGTCAAATAAAGCATAAAGAAATCAAGTAAAGATCGTAATCATGAAATTATACTGATTTATCTCAATTAGTGAGACTACATCCAATTCCTAGCAAACCACTAAGTTTCAATAGTTTCTCACAAATTACAAATATTATGTCACAACTACTTTTGGCTCTACAAATCAAGCTCTACCTCAACTTTGATTAAAACCTATTATTTTTTTTATAATACTAAGTCATTCTTGATTCTAAACAAATAAAAAAAAAATATTTGTTGTTTGAGTTTTCATACTAATTAATTATGTGATCATCTTACAGACAGATCTACAATCAACACTTAGTCTTTTTTTTCAATATATTTAAAGTGTTTTGAGAGCTTTTGAACTTTATAAAAATATGCAAAAAAAAAAAACTTTTTACATAAAGAATAAAAAATATTTCTATACAAGATTCGTAATCTTATTCTTCAAAGATTTTTGTATTTATAATTTTTATCTTAAAGTGTTTGTTATCTCACAATGAGTAGATTTTTCACTTAGAATTTATTCTGGTTGACTTTCTTCACTTCAATAGAAAGTCACTTTTTCATAAGTGAGAACAAGTCTATATACAACAAAACACTCTTTTAATGGAACTTAACACATTAGATCTTAAATCTTCATAAGATTTAAACATATCCTACCCAGAATGTCTATGCAAGATGAATACCATTGCTATTGTGTGATTCTTAATATACAAACTAGCACAACATAATATGATAATGTACCAAGTATAACTTTTAACATTATTTATTTATATCAAATCATAATAATTAGAAAATCTAAATCGTATTAGGATATAAACATTTTCTTACTTAATAATTTTTTTATGATGCCATAGGAGTGAAAAGTTGAATATTCATCAGATAGATAGATATATCAGTTGAGCATGAGTACAATCTTATCATATACTAAGATAATACAACCTTGAATCATAAAATTTACAAAATAATAATAATAATAATAATTAAGTTGATAAAATCCTAATTGGAGATGCTCTTTTTTTCTTTCTTTCTTCCTCGCGTCTCAATTTGCTACTGCAAAGCAAATACTCATTCCTTCCTTCAAATCCCCATTCTTCTCTCTTCCTTCAACCATTGTTCGTTCTGATTGAACTTTGCTAGGGTTTCAACCTCTCTCACTCTCAGTAAGCAAAGGTACCGATTTTTTTATTTTTTATTACAAGTTAGGATCTGAATTCGTGATTCTGTAATAGGAATCAGGAAAAAGATTCCCTCCCCGCCTCTCAGGTAGGTTTCATTCGTTCTCTTGAGATTTGAATGGAATTGCATTGTTTGTGTGCATAGCTCAGTGCTGGGTTTCACTCTTTTCACAGTTTGAATGTCTCTCTTTTTTTAATGACTTATTTCCATATTGACTGAATTGTTGTTTATATGTCTTTTCCCCCATACTTTGTTGAATCATGAAATAATCATCTGTCTTGTACGTCAATATTCAGCTTGTTTGTTGAAACATGTAACAGTTAGATTCATTCTTGTTGAAAACTTTTTATTAGAATAAATACTCAAATTTGTCTTCAAAAGTGTGATGGGGTGACAAATTGGTTGGGGTGACAAATTGGTCTATGAAAGATGTAAAATATAAATTTAATTTTCGAATGTACAAAAAATGTAACAAATTAGTCATGTTGTTAAATTTGTAAGATTATTTTATTATTAAAGTTGTAATGTTCAAGGACCTATTAGTTAATAAGTTATATTTTTCGACAACCAATTTGACATTAAGTTGTAAAGTTTAGGGACCAATTTATCATTAAATTGTTTGCATGACTTGTTGTACTTTTTTACATTCATGGACTAAATTTGAATTTTTCATCTTTTATAGACTAATTTGGCTATTTATCCTTTTTATTATTAAAAAGTTTCCTTAGATTTTTTTTTAATCATAAGCTTTTTGGAACACAAACTATAAGCTAATCTGAAAACGCTGGCATGTTTTATTGTGCTAATTTATTTATGAATTGGTATATTTGGAACTCAATGCTCCTTCTGGTGTCCATGATGTTGTCTTGCATTAATATATAATTGCAGGTTGTATCCTTAATGAGAGACCATCATCACCAGACTATAAAACAAATTTTTCTTTCCAAATGGCATTGGTTGTAATGTGTGGGCAGCCATGCAGTGGGAAGTCCAAAGCTGCACGCTGTCTTGCCGAAGCTCTCAAAGAATCAGAACCAAAACATCAAGTGAAAATCATAGGATGCGAGGAACCTTCCTAAAATTGACAGGGCAAACAAGTTTAAGTGGTCCACCACCTCCTTCTGATGCAGATAGTGCAAAAAGAATGTTCATTGACTACTTGAACAGGGAACTGGGAACATCCTGAAGATATGATGATAGTCTTGCAATTCAGCTTAAAAGATGCCATATTTGTGTGATTAGATCCTGAGCTGTTTTATATTTTACCTAGAGCATTATTATTGAATAAACTGGTTTTTGAATTCCCTCTTTATTCTACTATCAATTAATTTTCTTCTTTTCCCAACCCAAGTAATGAAGTAAAAGGTATATTTTTTTTTATTGACAAATGTTAATCGAAAAATGTATATTTGGTTTAAGAAAACATTTTTTTCATTACAAATAATTATAAAAATGTCATTTTATTCACTTATTTTTTTATTTTAAATACTTCCATTGGTTTTTATCATTTTCTGTCCAATCATTTATAAGAATAAAATAAAATAATTATATATTTTAATTATTTGTGAGGATAGAAAATAAAAACTGAATGTTAAGTTAAATTGCCCCTTTTTCCTTCTTTCTTTGTTTAATAAAACATCCCATTTCCTCTCCATAAGGGTATACTTGTTTGCAAGATATCTTGTGTTTGGATGGAGTATTTTAAGAAAATAATTTAATTTTAAGTGAATTTAAAATATCATATTCAAACTGATTTGTTTGGATCACATCAAAAAAAACTTCTAAGCCTTGAAAAGATTACCAAAAGGAAGATTGTCAAGACAACCTACATAAATTTGTATGCTTATTTGAGTTATTCCATGCAATTTGTTTTCCATGGTTATATTCACGTTTTACAATTTGATTTAAAACTCATTGAATGGCGTCTATATACTCTTGCCTAGGTACCCAACGTAGGCAACCAATCGAAATATTACCGGCATTAGTCTATCTCACGTCCTACATTTCCAATACTAATTATCACATTCGATAACACAACTCACATCATGTTAATAAATCATATTTTTCTTGCTGCTCCTAAAAAGGTACATTCTAAAACACTGCAAATTTTGCAATGTATGCCATACGAAACAAACGTTCAATTCCATTTAGGGGCATTCTGGTTTTGCTTTGATAACATTTACCTAATATACAAGTGTGCATTTATCACAAAGCTAACATAATGTAGTTTTTCCTATCAAGATAGGAAAACAATATTTAGGGAGAAATGAAACTATCTAGAATTGCCAACAAATAATTGAATGCTGCAGCTCATGGTGATGCTCCAGATCAACCACATAACTTTTGATAATATGAATATGAGAAAAAGAAACAATGGTTGATTGCGCCTGAGTGGGCTTGTGCCCCTAAAAGCTATAGACAGTGCTCACACAAGCGTTCACTAGACAGAAAAATGAGCATGAAACAGCTACGAATATCACTTTAGACTATATTACTCAGATCAATTGGTAAAGTAAAACAATCATATCCCCATATATACAACAAACCTCTGAACTGAGCAAGTGCACACAATCCAGATGGGGGTGATCAAACAGGCCAGAACCATTGGATGAGCTGTCTTGAACCCTCCCTTCACCCATTTTTTTTCAAAACAATGCCCCTTCAGCTTCGTTTAAACTTCAACACAAGAAGGGCAAGCACAAAATGACATCTTCATGCCATTCATGCATCAAATATCAAATATAAATAACAAAACTGCAATCGCCGGCTGTCAGCTGAGGGGTTTGTATACTCCAAAAGTCCAAACCAACAAAAAATATTGTTAATCAACTATCGTCATCCACAGCACCAACATATGTGAGGTCCGTCCGTCTCACCCTTACAGCCCCTTTAAGCCAGCTGGTGGCACGAATATTAGCGTGGTCACCACTTACTATACTTGCAGTATTACCTGCTGAAGGGTAAGATCCAGCGCCATCTTCTAAGAGCGTCCAAGGATCTATTTCCAAATCATTGTCCTGTAATTTTGACTTCCCTGATGCATTAGATGCAACCCTTGATAGAACTGAATTCCTCTGAGGGATAGTTGAACTACTGGAGTTAGACCCAGGATTTGTAATGCTGGGTTGAAGGCAAACAAGAGCAGAATTTGAAACAGATGGTGGCTGGCAGGATAAAGAGCACCGCATAGAGGGAATGAGCATGGGCATTGCAGCTTGGATACGCCACCGAATAGTGTCTGGCAGTTGCATACGATCCAAGTCATTCTGCATCGGATAACAGATCATTAGACAAGCGTGACTAGGAAGATTGAATTAACATTTCTAGATTGCCAAATATGTAACATAAACATTGCCAAATTGTAGAGCTTCAGTAGAGATTTATGAAGCACGGATATGGCTAGCAATATCTGATATGACACCAGTACAGCATGTGATACATAATTTCTTGAAAAATAAAGGTATGGGCATGGCATGATGCACCATATAACATATACATACATATTATAGAGATCATTTATGAAAAACCTTGGGAAACACATAAAGCCATCATAAGAAAATAATGGTCAGGTCATTCCATGATTGAAGGGTGAAAGTAAACAAAAATAAAGAGTTTTTAGTTCCAATATTATTCATTGCAGACAACCGAAGTCTAGAATTTATCAAATTCTGATTATATCCCACATTTGTTGACAAAAAACCTCAATGGAAAACGAAAAAGAAAAAAATTACAATAGATAACAATTTCCAATGATGTTGAAATAGCATACGTACCATATGGCGGTTTATATCTCACACCGGAAAGGTATAAAAAATTTCAAGTATCAGTCCTTCCTAGTAAGTAGCAAAACAGAAAATCTAATAATACAAGATGTCTTGAAGAAATGTCTGGTATTACCATGATGCCATCATATCCAATTAACAAAAAAAAAAAAAAAAACTTGCATACAGCATCTATAAATCCTTAAAAAGAAAAACTAATTGAATTAAGACTCCAATCAGCTACAGAACTTCTAAGCATGCAGATCATACATGCACAAACAAATAATTGTTAAGACATTGTATTTTAAATTAACACCTTCCCAATACTTCAAAGAATATTATGTTTGTTGGCTATTTCATCTTTGACAACCAGTTTCACAAGGAAAATTACATTAGTGTTAAATATGCTGAAAAGCCACCTAAGGGCTAAGTGACTAGAACCAAAAATTATACACATACGGGCTAAAAGAACAAACCTGCAAAGCCTCCAACAATTCTCGGTCAATTCCAGAAATTTCCCTCGTAGGTTCACTGATTGTCTTTGAAACAGGCTTTGCCCTAAGCCAACTTGGTGGATAACTACTTAATAATCCATGCAAAACCAACAACAAACGATCAAACAAACTCCCAGAAGAAGAATCCACAAAAGCAGCAGAAGCAACTTCAGAAGATGACTCTGCCTCCCTTATAGGCAGAAATGGCACAGCATTCACCGAAATGTCTGCATCCTCATGCACAACCCGGCTACCAAGGAGACGAAAAATTACAGTGGCAAGAAATTGTCTCATGCTCCGCACAGATGGCTCCCTGCAAAATTGAAATAAATGGAACTCAAGAATAGTTTCTAACATTCTAGGATGTAATAGTTCCATCACAAGCACACACAAAAAATAAAAAAAGGGCAATGCCTTCATGGAAAAAATATCCATATTTCCACTACTAAAAGAGAGGCCCTAACTGATTTAATTGATTTCCAACTCTCAAAATTTAAAGCTCAAATCCATTTTGTTACAAGGAAAAACTATCACTTTCAGTAGCAGCAGCTGGGACCCAGATAATTCATACATAATAGAGAATTGTATTTCCGAAACTGAAAATAATCATATAGCAGTTAGCTCCAATCTTTTCTACATTTCAAGAAAGGAGAAAAGGACCGCAGATTTTTATTTTTTTTTCACTTGACCAGTGCATCAAGAATCCTATAATGAGAAAGCTAATTACACATTACAATATCCAGTCTTATTACCTGTCAGTGCAAAGAATAGGAAGAAATCTCAGGAGCAACTGCAACCGTAATGACATAGAAGCTCGTAGAGCTGCAGGAGATGGTGGAGAAGAATCTGCTGCAACTGTTTGTCGTCTAGCTAATGCAGGGCCTCCACCTCTCATATTTTTGCGGTTATTTACTTTATTCGGCTGACCTTCAACTCCAGGAGGAGCACTTCCTACTGGTTTACTTCCACCTGTAACAGCAGTTATTTGTTGCTCAATATAACTTAACTGTTTCATCATATCACTTGCAAAGGAATTGCGGGATTCATCAGAACTTTGATCTATGCAAGGAAGAAGCAACTCAATAAGAGCCCTCTCAGTCACTTGCTGCTGGCACCTTTTCAAATCCATTCCCTCTTCAACAACTTCTCCTTCTTCAAGGGATGTGCTATCAAACTTCTTGTTATCCCCTTTGATAGTTAATGGATCAGTAGACGGGCTACACCAACCCCATGGCTCCCAAAATTGGGTCTTAACAGAAAGATTTTTTTTCATAGCAATGTTATGTAGCCTTTGCCTAATGGTCTTCCGACCAAAGAGGACATCCTGGCCTGCAAGGAACCATTTACCTTGCAACAACATTGAATCCTCTAGTGACCTGCCAAAGAGATGAATCAACTCCGAAAAAAGGGGTGCAGCATCAGGTCTAACCAGTAACCTTGTGAGAAGTATTTGAATAAAATTGTTCTCATTCTCAGAAGCAGCAGAAGCCTTCTCTGTACTAGGTGAGGACAACTTTATAGCATCAACCAAGGACACATCACGATTCTCTAGTCTTTCAACGAGGGCTTGTTCATTTAAGAGCAACCTGAGTACAACCCACTGCCAGTGAAATTTGGCAGGTTGCAAGGTATCCAAAACATGCACAAGCAAATCCTGAAGCTTAGACTCACTATCTGTGAATTTAATTTTAGACTCACCAAGTCCAGACATTCGGCTCCCATCATCCTTTGTATAAATAGATGGTGGCATCTTACAATCAATCATGGCGTTCAGGAAAAGCCTAGAGCGTAGGGGAACAAATGCTGTGGATTTTAAATGCATATCAGACCCATTAAACTCTAGCAAGGTTGCAAGTTCAGAATCACTTGCATCTGCAGCCATAAGATCATAAAGACCCTGACAGTCTCTAAAACATACATCTCGAAATGGCAAATGTTTTATTGCATCAGTTATGGCCATTGAAAGAGACTGATAAATTTGATTCATGTCTTCCCGAACTGTAGCATTCAGCATGAAAGGTCGCCACCTAACAAAGGCAAATATTGAATAGGCAGGTGGAAAGACCAAATTTAGAGGAAGCATAAGTTGCATCCTTGAAAGAGCCATAATAGATGGTTCACCCAAGAGTTCCACCACTAACCCTTCACAGATTGTTCTGCAGTTTCCAACAAGCAATCTAAACCAATGGACATGACCTTCAATTGAACTATCCACCTTAAAAGCCATAACTGAACGAGCATTTCCATTTGAATTGGATCTAGCGTTTCTTACAAATTGTGCCACATCCAGCCCCTCCTTTAATCTGAGAACTGCCACCATCCTTTCCAGGCTGGTAACACCATATACAATTGCACCAACAAGAAGTGCAGAAACAGCAGCAGCAATTTTTGTTGTTTTTGCCACAACCTTAATAGAGTTGCTTCCCATATCATTTGAAATAGTGTTACTAGAATCATGGGCTTCAGGAGACATTTGAAACTGAGAACGAGATGCTTTACTAGGAGTAAAAACACCTGCAAGAGCATTAGAAGCTTCAGTAGCTAGAGCAATATCAAATACACGGCTTTGGCGTTCTCCCAGAGCTTCCTTAAGCAGGCATAGACAGGTTATATGCATTCGCAGAATGCATCTGGCATAGTTCAATGAATTTGTAGCTGACATTATATTTGAATGATTATTGCCAGATGAAAAATCAGGCATTTTTGCTAAAGTTGGACCAACACTGCCAACAATCGCAGAAACAGCAGAAGAGACCAAAGAGGGATCTCCTTCTTGAGCAGCACCACCAGTCTGCCTTATGCAATCAATCAAACCCATAACTATTTGGTGAGCAATTTGATATCCATTATCCCATTTTTCTAAAGCAGGACCTTTTGGTGTACCAGCAGCAAATAGCTTTCTATCTTTTCCAAAAAGATAGTGGAACGCTTCTTCAACATTACGCTGCACTATATCCCTCATGCCTGCACCTACTCTGGACGGTAACCGACCACCACTTATCTTCTGACGGAAAAAATCATCATGGTCCTTGACTCCAGCTGGAACTCCTAGGGGTAAACCTAACTCTCCATCCACTGACCCACCAGACTCAAGTTCAGAGGAAAGTCTAGCATCAGATGTAGTCTTAAAAGTTTTCTCCCACTCGATGACACTAGCCACATTGCTGTATTTTCTCAACAAATACCGAGCAAAAGCTAGGGCCCCTGACCCTGAAACCCTTCCAATAGATGCAATAACAGTGGCAGCACGATGCATTGCAGATGACAAAGCTTCGGGAATAAGGTCTGCTGCAACAAGAATGTTCTCATACCTACATCAAATACATTGCAGAAGTCAAGTTTGACAAAATCTCATAACATCCATAAAGAAACTGTCCAACACAAGGAAAACACCACTCGTAAAGCACTGGTTGAATAACAAAAATGATAAATACTTCAGGGGGAGGATGGCCCATAATAGATGTAGAAACCTCACTGAAGGTTCAGCAAACTTGTACTATAATTATGTTAAAACTTGAAACTGGAACAAGTATTTATGTTGTTAATTTGTAAGTATAGGATTTTATTTAGGCAATCCGGATCCTGAGTAGACAAGCAATGCAGATTTAATCAATACTGACCTGATTAAAGATGACAAGAAATGGAGCATAAGAAGAAACAGATATAACAGCTTACTACCAGGTACTCTATAAAGCATAGTATTTATATCACATATGTAAAAGGTGCTAAGCCATTGAAAAGTATTAGAGTAGTAGACTACTCTAATAAAAAAGAAGCAAACATCACAATAATTAGAAGGAAATGCTGGATGGGGGAAAGTCAAAATAAAAATATTTTCCAAGAGACAGCAAACAAAAACTATATATATATATAAGATTGCAGAGCTGCAAACCTTCTGAGTGATGATAGCAGAAAAGCCTCTCCCACATCACAAACTTGGTTTTCCACATTCCTTGGTAGCATCAGCACATTCCTCCCAGAATGAATTGTAGAATTGGGGCTATTAAGAACCTTTGGCAGCAACCAAAGGAGGAACTTGACAGCTGATACCAAATCATCAGAGATATCCATCAAATAAAGAATCACAGAAAGTTCGTCTTCACCAAGTTTCCACCGTATTGAGCCTCTATCATCCGCAACAGGAAAAGGCCTGCCGAACTGACCAACTTTACCAATATTTTTCTCCACCTCTTCAATTACCTGCCTAACAACAGTCAACAGCCAAACTGCTAGTGCCCTTTTCTCAACAAAACGTAGCTGCTTTAATGCTTTTCCAATGGAAACTATATCCCCAAAATGACTTGTTTGGATGCAATCGACAGACCTCTGCCCCTCTCCATCCATAGCAGTTTTATGGTGAGGGCAGCTTACCTTGTTACCACACACATGACTAGTTGATGCCCCTTGGCTACTCTCAATTCTAGAAGCTGCCAGTTGAGCTAGACTCTGAGTTTTACGCACATTCTTTTGCCGAATCTTGGTGACCTGCTTGGTTGACTTCTGAGATTGATCAACTTTGAGAGGCTCTGGGGATTTCATTCCCTTTTTCACCCACCATGCATCGTCATCATCAGATTGAACTGGAGAATGCCCTTGAACAAATGAGCTTCTTTCCTCACTTAACTTTTGTCTCTTTGCTCTGCTACATTCTTCACACCCAGGTGTACCCTCCACTGGATCAATCTTGCTGTAGGGAGACCCAATAGGTCTTCTAACACTGCCCTCAGATTCATCACCTGTAGTGCTCAAATTAGATGAACAATTAGGTAGCTGTAACAGTACCGAGATTGCTGTTCTTAGTTCTTCAATGTTAGCATTATCCTTTGCACTTTTAGAAGATATTGTGGTAGAAATAACATTTCTCTGATCAATTGGCACTGCAGAAACTTCATCCTTTGTAGAAGCTGGATATTTTTTTTTCTTCAGAGCAGATAAATTGGAACCATTGGCATCATCATGGGACATGCTCAGAGGACCCCGAAGTATGAGGCGGCGTTCATTCAAGTAAATTTGCAAGGCTTCTTTGAGCTGCGGCCCTTCAACAATCCCTGATTCTTCCAGAACATCATGGATAAAGCATCCAGGTAGCTGCTTTAAGATTCGATAGTGTCTCCTCCATCGCTCCAGGTCAACCACATTTACATACACATCCATGATCCCGCTCACTATTAGCTGGCGTACATATGCCAAGGGGTAAAAGATGCCTGCACGTATGAGTTCAACCATAAATAGATGTAGGCGCTTGGGACCTTCCCCTTTATGCACCACATGCTGATCAATCCAACAAACTATAATATCATGTAGAGGACCTGGGCTTTCAAATACAGAAGAACCCATACTCTTTGAACTAGATTTCGATCTGGATACATTACCCACATAATTCCAATTCTGGCACTGACTCGAATTCTTTGCAAGATGACTGGCTCTGTGATTTTCATTTGTTTGTTTTTGTGAAATCTTCACATCCCTAATCTTCATCAGTAAAAGTCTAACTGCTATATGCACTTGGGAAAGATCTTTCCTACCTGTAAACTTTATGTCACGAGGAGGAGTACTGCGAAAATCCCTAAAATCACAAGTTGCCCACTCACAGAGGAAAAACACAGAATATATAAGGGCTGTATTTACAGTCCCAAACCATTTCAGAGATAACCTTAAGCAAGGGCTGACTTTGGAAACCCAGCCTTCAGATACAGTTCCACCACAAAGTTCTTCAAAAAGAAATTTATATGCTACACGCAAATCACCCAGCACAAGAGATTTATCCAAAGCTTTTGCAACTTTAGCTAGACAATGACCTGGATAGCCTGGGCTTGCAGACTTCGCCAAATCTTCTGTATGTTTCTGAATACATGAAATAATGTGACCAAAATCATCTGAACTATTTTTTATCTTCCCTGCAGCTTCAGTTGATTTTAGTACAAAACTCCCATCATTCATTGTATGTGAAATTACAGAGGATGGTAAAGGAAAGCAATCCAGAGCAGCAAAAGTATCTGGCACCACAAGTATTAAATACCGGAGCATCTCAACCACAGCATAAGCTGTATATGCCCTCCTGGAATTATCTACTAAGTCAGAACCACCTGGAGCAGGATCACGAATGACACGAAGAGCTAATCCAGCAAGAGTGCGTACATAAGATTGAGACAGGACAATAGTTTCTAAAAAACCGTATATAATAGGCAATAACAGCTGCCAAACCTCAAGCAGTTCTTTTTCCTGAAAATTACAGAAGTGAGAAATCAAAACATGAAGGTTGAAATCAGTGAAAGATATATACATCACACTTTTAGTTTCATGAGCACGTTGTACTTGTTAAATGCAAATTGATGTAGAAGGTAAAGACCTGTAGTTGATTAAACACCCAATCAATGACAAGAGAAGAATGAAGCAACCCTTCAGCATGATGCCATTGCAGAAGCCTCACAATATACCACCATCTAAAATGTAAGGATGGTCCTTCACCATCAGAAACAGATAATAATGGATCATTTTTATTCTGCAGTGAGCCAGTATAAGGGATTTGTGGTGATCGCTCTCGACCATGAGAAGCAGAATGCAAAGCATTCTTTGACAAAAATTCATCCACAAGTGTTTGTAAGTAATTGATAACATCTTTGGTCCAAACATCAGAGCGAGACAGCTGAATCTTGTCAGCTGCCCCAGAAGAAATACCAACAGAACCAGGTCGAACCTGAAAAGGTCAATCATAATCTACAATATTAAAAGATATTAAGCAATTCATCATATTAGGTAAATATAGCAACGCTGAAGCATCCCTACCTGATTGAGGTAAGTAACCTTGATAAACCAGGTGGCCCTAAGCAATGGAACATTATTCTTGATAAGAACCTCTAAAAGTGATGCCCTTTTATAACCATGAGGAACATGATCAGCCAAAGAGCGTAATCGCTTGTGCTGCTGAGATAAACCCTATAATATAATTTTAACCAAGTTACTAAAGATACATTGAACCACCAAGTAATATCCAAAAAAGTAGTATTTAAGGATTTTACGGCCATAACAACCTGTCAGCATCAAGTCATCAACAACTAAAAACCTAAGGAATTAGTCATAGTAACTTATATAAGTATATAACAGTTCTCCTAATTGAGTAAATCCGTGAATAGCTAAGCCTGTCCAGAACAATTCAGCATAAAAACATTCCAGATCCTTCCAATATTCAGATCCTGCAGCCAGTCACATCAAGACTACAACCATCTACTACTAAGTTAGTGACCATTTAAAACCTTGTGCTTTCTACATATAAATTTAACAAAAATGTATTAGAAACAAAAGTGAGGGGTCAAAGCTGGTATACAGGAAGTTGCACAAAGAAAAAAACAGTAGGAGCAAGGCTATCACCAAGTATACCTCAATCCATTTCTTCTGGAAGTCCTCACCACAGGGTCTTAGTTCAGGGAAAATGCCAGACCTGCCAAGTTGTGATCCTGAAAGAGCCACACCATATACTTGACCAGCCTGTCAAATCAAACGCTCATATAGATCAAACACCTTCTGAGATAGGTAGACTGCACTAAATCGAAAATAAACTGGAAGAAAGCACACAAATATGGATACACTATAGAAGTAGAATGTTCAGCAAGGATAAATAGATCACAAGATTAAAGATCATCACCTTCCTCTTCTGAGCACGAGATTCATTGATGGCCCTCAGACGTTTTCTAATAGCCTGGAAATTAGATGAAAAACTACAAGTTATATATCCACATAGGCTTCCAATGAATACCCAAAAAAAATGTGCAGTAAATTCAGAGCTCAGACATATAAACAAAAATAAAGAGGACATAAATATCTCCAAAGAGACAAGAGACAAGAGAGTCACCTCTTTGCATTTAAGAACAATGTTCTTGTTAAAATGCGGAACCTGAGTTAGTGAAATTTCTCTTGCTTCCTAACAGACACAGGATGCAAGACAAGGTCAAAAAATAGCAGATACCAGACAAAAGAGCAGGTTTGAACAGTTGAAAATAATCTATTCTAATAAGAGCACAATTTGATTTCTATAATTCAGTGAGTCATCAAGGAGATCTATGATTCTAAAGAATATATGCATGTCCATAACACTATTTCCATTTTGAAAGAATGAAAGAATTTGATTATAAAAAAAACACCAAGTTCAAGAAAATGCCAGATTACAGTTCCAAAACTTTCAATTACCCTGGACATATTCCATCAAAAATATTTACAAAAGAAATATGAGAGTTCAGCATAAAATATTCAAACCTTGAAAAAACAACAAATGGATAACTGGAGAAGTATAACCCAATCAATCATAAGCAAAGTTGCTACTCTAAAATATCTGATTTGGTATAAATACAAAAGTAAAATTAGAGCATCTTTTTCTTAGCTTTGGCTTTTTGGTCAGCTTCCTGAGAGATTTAAAAAAAAAACATTTGCTTCTCAAAATTTGAGCTTTCCCAAAAAAGTACTCAACAGCATACCTCGAGCCCCTCAACTGTATCCCTGTATCCAGATTGCAAATATTCTCTGGTCAGAGTCTCTTCAGGACAATTTGGCGTTTGGGGATGAAAATCTGGTGCCCCAAGCCTGAGAAAAAATAATTTCATTTTACATGTTAATATACAAGATAATAAAACCTTGAAGCTTAACGCCTTAGAGTAGAATTACAAACCCACAACCACAAGAGTGCTGAGAAATCTGGAGAGAAAGAGAACAATTCTATAAAGGTTTATTGAATCTCAGAAAAAAGGAGAATTCTCCTCCAAGAAAAAACATAAGCTGATAACAAGGTGGGGAAGGGGAAAACATCATAAATGCATTTTTTTTGTATTTTAACAGCGCAATATGAAAATATTCCCCCCAATAGAGCCTGGTACTAGTAAGTTAATCATGAAGTAAAAGTAGGCAACAATTTTAAAAAAATGCTATAATGAACAGGAACTACCTAGAGTTCAAGGGTTCTTTATCACACTTCAACTTGTATGGGTTTAATGGTAGTTGTCGCCTGCAAACACAAAACCATTGTATTCAACTTGATTAACAGCATCAGATTAAGCATAGTAAGAAAATAAGATGCCACTTTATTATTGAATATGAACTTTATAAGAAAAGAAACTTTAGCAATACTAGGTCAAACAAATATAAACAATATTCCAGAAGCAAGAAAATATGAATTTAAAATGTCATTATTAACCAAATGAATGGAACAAAAACAGAACTCCCAACCCATGCTTTCCAATTTAGTTCTTCATTTAAAATATACACAACCCTAGTTACACTGCATCCATCTTTTCAGAAAAATAAAAAATAAAAATGCAATCCATCATATGGTACTCTGTGCATTCAAATGATTAAGAATATTTTGAAACTAGCTATGGTATGGTAGAATCACTCCCACTAAAAAAAAAAATTAAAATGATAAGAAAAAGAGAAATCTTATCTTGATAAACATAAAAACAGAAAGGGGAAGTAGTGAAAGATTATACCAATTTCTGCCGAACTAGTGCCGCCATTCTCTAATTTTATATGAAAATTATGTTTACTACTTTATATGGTTTTAGTGGACAAGGGAAGGTCAGGTTTTATATTTGGATTGTGGTACTTAATTAATAGAATTAATACTAATGACATGTTGCACTACATAAGGTTCTTTCCCCTAGGGTGTGTTTGGTAGGAGAGAAATTTTTTCATGCCCAAGAATCATGAATCCTGGTTTCCTAGGAATCAAAGAGTTACATAATATTTTTACCAATAACTTTAATTATTTACCACATTAAATAATTTAATAAGAGTAACATGATATTTCTACCGTAATAAAAAAAATTAAACTTGGGAAAGTAGGATTCCCACCCGCCTCCACAGGAATGTTTTTGTGGGAATGTTAGTTAAAAACGATTCCCAGGAATTCCTGGGAATAAGTTTCTTAAAAATGCGTACCAAAGAGGGAAACTAAAGTTTCCCAAGGATTCCTAGGAAAGTGAAAATTTCTCCCCTACCAAACACCCCCTTTATGACATGTGATGCCATCTCAGAATCTGTTCCTCACTCGTTCTTCCATTGTTAAGCTGCAATCCTGGTGAGGCACTCCTTTATTTGGCACTTTTAGTGAATGCTGGGTGTGTGCTAGGTCCATGGAACAATTCTTGACGATTAACTTTCATGGTTTTGGTAGAAAGAGACAGGCTAAATTTTGTGCCAATGTGAAATTTCTGCTATCATTTGGTGCATTTGGCAGGAGAAAAACTCTCAAATGTTTAAAGAGGTTTATTTGGTTCATCACATTAAAACGTTTGGCATTTATTTGGCATAGAGCACATGGCCTTTTTAATGGGGTTTTGCTAACAGATATGTTAATTATTGATCAAGGAAGCTTTGTTACATCAATTTTCTCTTTTTTCTTGAATGTTTTCTGTATTTTTTGTCCTTTAGGAGAATTCTTTATCTCCTTTCACTTTGTAATTATTTTGTCCAACTCAATATATTCCTAATTTTATATAACCAATCCAACAATAAATACTTGCTAACTTTGCAGAATATAAACAGAATTCAAATTAAAAAGGACAAAAAAAAAACTTGAATTAACACTTTTAACATTTTCTACATTTATTAAGTCAACACATCCAGGCAAATAGTTATTTAAATTGCTACCATAAATTTTACTTAACAATATCATGAAAACGAGAAGATATTACTAGAAGAATAAAAAAATCAAAATAGGATGCAAAATTGCAAACATATCCACTATACAGAAAGAAAATAATTAAATCAGTGAAAACTTTTCAACCCTGTATTTACCAATTTACTAATTTTCTTACAACTAACATTTTTGGTCCTTGCTATTTATGAGCAGACCAATTAATGACATGCTCAAGGTTGTGAAAATCTCGGGTAAGATTGCAACATTACACGCTTTAACAATTTTCGGCCCAAATCCCACGCAAGATCGACATAAGGATCAGGTTTCGTGAAGATTGCAGAGGATTGCGATCTTCCTCATCCAAGATCGCATGATCCACTCCATGCCAATCTCCCGCAGGTCAGGTTTTGATACAAAACCCCTTTGCTGTCCCAGCCGATTCGTTTGCAAGTGCCCTAAAATTCTTGATTTCACCCATTTTGCAAAACCATCTATCGCGACGATGACTTCAATCCTCACTACTCCTCCCTCTGCTCTCCGTTTCACTGCAACCACATTTTCTGCTCTGTCTCTGCCTTGCGTCCACTGGGTTGTTGCATATTGTTCATAACATGTGTCTCTGTCAGGGTTCTGTTCTGTTCTTGCTCTGTTTTGTTGGTGTGATGTGGTGCCTCTCTTGTTCTATGTAAGAAATTTCTTTTTTTATTGGACTGTTTTTGTGGTTGAGTCAAAATTTCTTACTTATTTATTACTTTGATTTAGGCTAACTGATTATGAATTTCTTATGTTTACTATTTTGACTTATTATGAGTTTTTTCGGACCTATTAGCTATGACTTATAAATCTATAAATATTAATTTCCAGTTTAGGTTTAGCTCAATGTTATCATTTACAAGATATTTTCCTTATCTATGTCATTTTTATCACATGTATATTTACTATATATAATTTTGCATCTTTTGGGAGGATCTTACAATCCATGAGATCCTTCAATTTACAATCTTTCATCCCCTTTCCTGTCCCGTGAAATCTCAATTTTCACAACATTGGATGTGCTATAGAAGTGGAGCATTGCAGTGCGGACCTGGGAAGCTACAGAAGCAGGCTCACATCACAGTTTCTGGTTCACAGTCACACTTGCAGCAGAAGTCATAAATTTGTGCACAACAGCAGCACAACTCCAACAGGATTCAAGAACATTTAAGGCTGATGTTTTCCTGGAAGTGTTAGTTCAAAAACTCATTTTAACCCCTGTAACAAAGGCGATCAGGGGGTTTTGTGGAGGGTAATCTTCAATTTCAACTTTTTCAGTGGTTAATCTGTTAATAAAAAAAAATCCTAGTTTTAGTATGCAAGGTTGTTGTTGGTTTAGCATCATAATGGGACAGTCACCCTGAATCTGGATGAACCACGACCACCTCCCTTCTCCAGCAGTATCTCCGGCTTTTTCTGGCCAGGTTGTGACAGTTTCCAGAAAGCCTGTAGACCTCGATGGCCCTTGCCTGGTGTTTTATCCTCTGTTCTCTGTTCTGTCTCAGCACCGCTGCTTTGTTCCTTCCTTTCTTTTGGTTTGATAGCAGACTCCACTGTCAAACAGGTGTTTCATCTTTATATGTAGAGTGTTTAGCTTCAAATTCTGACTTTTGATTGTTTACTATGAATATTAATGTCTTTAATTTTGGGTCATTTTTATTTTTCAGTATTTATACATGTGTATTGTAAATTAACTAATGTGCATCTCAAAGCATGATATTAGCAGTCATCCCACTACCCACTATCCTACTAAAGTAGTTTTGGAGTCAGCTATTTCACACCACTATGGTTATGAGCATGAATATCTAACCTAATATTGCTTGCCGTTTTACCATCAAAGCAGATTATCAAAAGTAGACAGATTAATAGTAAAGAAAATAAAAGGAAAAAGAATATTTAATTGGTTGTAATCAGAGGACACTCTAAGCAATTAAATGCATAAGAAATGAAAAATGAAAAGATATAATAAATGCTTGAATATCCGGATCACTCAAGAAATAAATGAACCCCACTCCGGTGTAGTTTCACAATTTTCAAAATGATGTTCATCAAGTGAAAAAAGAAAAAATCATTAACCCAAATTATTAGATAACAGAAAAAGAAAATATATTAAAGCAGACCACTGTCTCTCTCAACCACAAATATTTGGAATTTGCAGTTCCTTTATCACATATGCTATAGTCACAATCATTGAAAAGAAGAAAGTGGCAAAAGTGGAAAGTGACAGGAAGCTCCCTTACCTTGAACTTACAGCAAAGTTAGCTGGCAAAGAAGGTGAATCAGATCTTCCTGGGTCCCTAGCAGATGGTCCACCTATTGTACTGTTGTTAACTGCACTAGTGCAGCTGCCAGCATGATACCTTTGCATTTCCCCCAACTATAACCAGCATACTGCCCTCGGCATCATACCACAAGTAGTATTAGCTAAACTGCATGATCAACAATGCCACCCAATTAATTTCCAATCATTGCCAATTAAGCAAACAAGAAGTACATTAAAATAAAACAGAAAAAAGGATGCATACGGCTAAGCATTATTGGACTTCCTTCAGCTGCTAAAGGATATGTACTGAAATCCCTAATGCACTATTATATATCCCAATTTTAATCACCATCAAGCAGAGTGTTATTATTCTTATTTGTAAGCATACAAACACAAAATGGATAACAACTGAAAAAAACAACAATGCCACAAATAAATCATAATATCAAACTCCATTCTGCAGACTGCTTTTAAAATGCTAAACATAAAACACAATCTGGAAAACGACAAAATACAAAACACTAAAGTCTAGTTCACACTGAGTCTGGTATTCACAAGATATAACCCAACCCAGCTGCTAAAGATTTTGAGGAACTTGACCGTTATATTCTGAAACTGAAGTGAACATTGATACCCCCATATAAAACCACAGCTCCTTCTAAAACGCAAACAGAAGAACATGGCCAAGCAGTTGGAAAATTAGAAAATTTTAAACATACACCCTCAACAGCATCTTCTCATCTATACTACCGCTAAAACCAAAGTCATAAATAAGCAGATAAAATATTAGTTATCAATGTAGAGCACAACTTTCAAATTGGAATCTCCATTAAAGGCTTCCTAGAGACAAATTCCAATGAAAATACATATGGAAATTGTACCTATATATGATTAAGTGCCAACTCTTCGAACTAGAATATATATTTGTTGTGATCAATCATTATGGTAGCTATAATTGTAGCCCCAGCCCATATCTGAAGCAATAAATTACAAGAGAACACAGAAAGTAGCAACCTTGATCAAATCATTCCCGATCCTTAAGTATAGTTCAAAACCCATAGGCAATAAAAAAAATAAATACCCTTTCACTTGTAAATTTTTTTCCTCCCAACTCAAAACACCTACTGAACTAACTAGAGCACCAAATGAAACCTTCTTCGGATGCAAAACACAACCTTGAAGACAACCCAATTGCTTAATCGTCTAAAAAACGTGGGATTGAAAGCGAAATTGCAAAAACCTAAAATTCGAACCTAATGCAAGAAAAAGCGCCAAAATTTGAACTCCGAAGCAAGATCCAAAACTAGGGTTTGTGGGGGCGAAATCCCCAATTTTTAATTTTTTTTGCCTTTCCCTCAACTTCAGAAGCCAATTGCGGAGGAAAAAATTGGGGTCATGGGAGCTAGGGTTTCAGATTCGTAATTAAGAAAAAGAGGGGTTTCTTTTATAATAATAAAAAAATAAGGTGAAACGGGGTTGAAGATTGTTAAAAGGGAAAACTGGGGGCGTGCCTGGGAAGACAAATTTTGGAACTTTGAGCAGAAGGGTCGAAGAGAGAGAGAGAGAGAGATTGCAGAGATGAAGAAGAAAAAGGGTGTGAAACTTTGACTGAGTTTTTGGGTGGTGATGACGACGACGATGCTTCTGTTGGTTGCTTCCTCTGATAGGAATAAAGGGTGAAGAGGAAGGGATCTCCTAATTATTATTATTAAATTATGTTTGTTCTTAATTAATAATAATTATTATTATTTGTTCTTAATTAGTTAACAATAATAATAATAATATTATTCTTTATTATATTTAATCATTTATTATGATTTTGTGTGTGCTTTGTATTCCTTTCATGTCCTTCTGTTTTGATCTTATATACATGGTATTGTAGGAGTGGTTGGATGTATTAGAGACAACCTACTAGGGCAAAATGTTCATTAAATTTGTAGGAGGTATTAATTAAGTGTTCAATAATGTAGATTTTGTGTTTATTTGTGTAGTTGGATTGTTTTTTATATACTAAAATTGTATGTCATATCTTATTAGTCAATTTTTTAATGACTTAAATATATTTTTAATTCTTAATAAATATTCTATTATTATGTTTATTGATAAATTTTATTTTGGAATAAGTCTCTACTAAACCATTAATTTTATTTTTTGTTTTGATTTTTGATAAATTAGCAAATTTTATGTTTGTTCATTGATAATTAACAAATTATGTTTTAGTCTCGTCTAATTACAAATGAAACAAATTTTATTAGGGAATAAAAAAGATGTCAAGGAACAAACATAAAATTATAGTTTTATTAAGGACTAAATACAAAATAAAAATTTATTAAATAATAAATACAAAAATTAAAAATTTATTAGAAATTAAAAATATATTTAAGCAAAAAAATAAATCAATTCCTTTATTAGATTTGCCAAGAGCATCACAAACATACTTTCTACACTCCTTCAAACACATACTAAGACATGAGATAGACAAAAAGTTGTCTTTCACTAAATCTCAATCTAAGAGAATTTGTGTTAAAAAAAATGTGTGTCTAAGTGAGGATGTGTTCCTAACATTTTTATAGATTTTTATTATAAAAAAGTAGACTTGAATATGGTTAAGTTTTTTTCTTCTCTTTTTGCTTACCCCAAAAAAAAGTTGTCTTTTTTTTATAATTGACCATTGAGATTAATTTTATAATTTTATGATGAGTTAAATATGTTTTTGGTCTCTTGATTTTTATCTATAATAATCTATATAATTTTTTTATTAATATTTTTAATCCACATATTAAGTGTCATCATTAACTAACGATAAGACAACCATGCTATCAATCACATGACATCATATGGACTATTAATCTTATGTAACAATTGCATAAAAAAATTATGTTTTTTAGTCTCTTATATTTTCATAAAATTCACTTTTAGTCTCTCAACATTTTCTTTACCTATCTAGTCCTCCAACTATTATTCAACATTGTTTCTAGTTTCTCTCATCAAATATTATTGTTAAGTTATGATGTAACAATAATATTTGATGAGAGAAAATGTTGTTGTTTAAAGACATTTTCCAGTGGTTATATATGCTATGATTCTTTTAGCAATATAAAATCACCAAAAAAAAAAGTTTGAAAATTCGAAACAAAAAAGAAAACCAGATGTAGTAAGCAAGATCAACAACCCCCAAATAATACACAAAATCAACAATCCATGGTAAGAAAAAACATAAACCATCAAACTCATGAACCAAAACTTCAAGCACTAAAATCAGATAACTCATCGTGGTGTTTTCGCTCTCTTGTCATTATCACCACCTTGTATTCGCCCTTTGCACACAATGTTGTCTGTGGAACATGTTAGTAGAAGGATTTGTGGAAGTGAGATTGGAGGATTTAGTGTTTATTTGGGAAGTAGTAGTTGAGATGAGAAAGGTTTGAAGATTGGGGTTTGGAAAGGGTACTTAAGTTGTGTTTCTTACTAGTTTCTTTCACATTTTTTTCAATTTTTCAATCTCTCTTTTGTAAACTATTTTCTCATAGTATTACACCACCATAAAATTTGTAACTTCTTAGATTTGCCAAAAAAATATCTTAAACTAACAACATTTATTATGCTATTAACACATTATACTTGAAGTCAACAAGTCATATGTCTTTCACATTATCACTTAAAGGTGATATTTTACGGGAAAGACTAAAAATAATGACAAATGATAATTAAGGGACTAAAAATCAGTCAATTGTTAAAATGTCAAAAGTGAATTTCTTGAAAGATATGAGATTAAAAACATAATTTATCCAAAAAATTTACACGCAATTACTACATTAAATTAGTAGTTCATGTGATAAATTACATAATTGTGACGTCATCACTTAAAAAAAGATACATGAAGCTAGACACTATAATTATTAATGAAGAAAATATATAAACTAAGATTGATCAAAATTTTATTTGAGAACTCAAAATAAAATTAGTTAAAAGTTAAGAGAACAAATACATATGTAATACTTATTTAAATATGCAATACCCCAGAAAGAAAGCAACAATTCAAACAAGATAATTGAAAAAATGTCTATGGATAAAAAATTATTACTTATGTACTCTATGAATAAAGATGTTAGAAGAATTGTAATACATCCTTAGACACTAACAAATATCCTTGCCCAAGCTCAATTATCTCTCCAAGTGTGACTTGTTGAGTATTTCTTTTTTCATATACGCATCAGATTATACTTCAAAAAAACTTGGTATAAAGGTCATTAATTTATGTTAGCTTACTAGATAATTTATTAGTTATTATGATATTGATATTAATGATTCAACTTGTGGCATCATCATCACACGCTAGAGACATGCATAATGTCATTGGTTTCTAACTCTTAGTTTATTTTGTATCGATTAAATTTTTTTGAGTTACATTATGAAATAAAGATAATTTTGATTATAAAAAATTATATTGATTATAACAAATACTTACACAAGCTCATCGAGAAATATAGAAAGTGTTTTTAAGTATCGATAATTGACACTTAACATATTACTGAATAGATATATTGATTATCACTATTTATTGAATGATGTTGAACCTAAAGTATATCTTGGTTGTAAAAAATATTCCAAGCTATCTTTATGAATGTTACAATACTTCATTCAATTCACTACTAAATTGACGATTGTATCTTAGATTTGATTATGTTACTAAAAGATAAATGTTTGCATGGACAATTGTATCTTGTACAGAGAAAAGTATGAAATCTTGATAAATGTATTGTTTGTGAGAAAAAACATTCGGCAAGAAAATAAGAAGAAAAACAATGTTCCCAATAAAATAGGTTGTTACTTTCCTAAATTGAGATTCTAAAGATTATTTATATCAAGGGTCAAATTTTGCCAATTGAATTCGGTAGTTTTCAGTTTTCACTCACGGACCCAACAGAGTCTCGGTCTCGCGCCGCCGCGCCACGCCGTAAACGGTACAAAGTTTTTTTCTTTTTCTTTTATACCCTCTTTCATCTTCCACTAGAGCTCAATCTGCTACCATTTATTATTATTATTATTATTAAATGTATCTGCAAATTCTGCGTAGATGCAATTTTGGCTGCTTGAGCTATTTCTTCTACTCTTTATTTTTTGAAATTCCGATCTGTCACAATGTTGAAGGTTTCATTTCGACGATATTTGAAGATCTTATTCTCTCTCTCTCTCTCTACATCTTAGATTTTTTCTGTAAATATTTGTTCTTTCTTTTGTTTACCATTTCCACTTTGGTAGCATCTGCATAATTTAATTTTGCTGATGTAGATGCTAGATGGTTGGGTGTGTGCTTTCCTTTTGGTGCTTTATTGTTCTGTGGAGGTAATTGATGCAAGTGCTGGTGATGCTGATCCGCGCTATAGGTGCTTACTACTTAGCTCCATCTTTACTTTTTTGATATATTTTGAAAGTGCATAACTACTGCTAATGTTGGGACTTGGGAGTCTTACAAGGAATGTTAGGAGCTGTTTGGATTGGGAGGAAAATGTTTTCTGTCTTTAATTTTTGTTTATAATCTTCAAGTCGTTCGTCATGTATTAGGCTGTGAGCCACGTGTTTGTGACATGTGGAGTTGATATTTACCCCATAACAATTGTCCTTGAGTCGATGTTGCCTCAGAGAGGCAACGTCGGCTTATCAAGTAGAATTGTCCTTGAGTCGATATTGTCTCGGAGAGGCAACGTCGGCTTATCAAGTAGAAGTTGATATTTATCCTGGAACACCTGTTTTCCAAGTTTGTACTGAAAATAGTGAAAACAAAATCTTATACGACCCTAAGCCAAAACAGAAAGCATTTTCTCACACCAAACATCCCCATACATAGTAGTTTCCGATATAACAACATCAACAATAAACACCCAGGCCTCATCACCAGGTAGGATTTGCCTCTTGGATTAATTGACATCACTGGGTTCTATGAAGAACTAAACTTTAGATACTATACTACCATTAAAAGTGATGCCTATCCTACTGGCCCATCATTTATTACCTCTGGTTCCTTTTTTCAGTTTTGCTAATTTTAGTATGTAGGAAATCTTCATTGCATCCAAATTTTCTTAGTTACTATTTGCTCTATGATTTAAGTTATGTTGTTGGATTTCTCCAATCTATTTTTATTTCTTGTTTGATTTGGAAATCAGGGTTTGTATAACACAGTGTCAGGAAACTGGATGCGTTGCGCAAAGATGCTTTCCAAACTGTAAATTTTCTTCTGATGGAGAATTTATTGATCGCCCATGGTATATGCAACAAGAACCACTCTATTTACAATGGAAAAAATGGGATTGTCAAAGTGACTGCCGGTACTACTGCATGCTTGATAGAGAGAAAGAAAGGGAGTCACATAACCTTGGACCTGTCAAATATCATGGAAAATGGCCATTCAGGCGTATATATGGGATGCAGGTATGATAGCAAACAAGCTGTATCCTTATGTTTTTCATTTTGAGTTGGCATCCAATGATCTTAAATCCCTTTGTTTAATGAACTATCATGGATCCTTTTAATCAGGAGCCCGCTTCTGTGGCTTTCTCAGCTCTCAATCTCGCAATGCATTTTCATGGTTGGGTCTCCTTTTTCATTCTTATATACTATAAATTGCCTCTAAAAGATGGAAAGAAGGCATATTATGAGTATGCTGGTTTGTGGCATATGTATGGGCTTTTATCACTGAACTCCTGGTTCTGGAGTGCTGTTTTCCACAGTCGGTAAGTTATTTATGCCTGTATTTTCAGTATTTTGCACTGATTCTAAAGAATGATTGATTTAAGGTGGGGTCAGTTATGCTGTCATTGGTATTTCTTACTGTAGTGATGCTAATTAGTTCTTATATTTAAGTCTGAATCCCCTGGCAAAAGATGTGACACAAATTGAATAACAATATATGCATATGACATGTTAATCCATAAACTGTTTCTTATGTTAAGTTTTAGTATATGATTATTCCTAATACTTCCCCTTTCTAAGACACATTAACATCTGTGAAGGCATTTTTCCTTGAAAATGAAAGCCTTTATAAACTTCATTTTGTGTAGTCCGTAATATAATTGGTTTTAATAAACTAATTCTGATATTGTTCTGAATTATGTTAATTCTCCAATTGTTTTCAACCTCAATCTTGTTTTAAAATCCCACTTAAACTGTGAGAAAGAAACAAAGCATGTTTCAATTACTTGTCGAATATTGCAATTTATGTATCTTAAAACTTTCCTTTTATCTCAAGTTCTTTGTCCTTTTCTTCTAAAGCTTAAATTTCATTGTTTTGTACTGCAGAGATGTTGATATAACAGAGAAACTAGACTATTCATCTGCAGTCGTTCTCCTTGGGTACTCCCTCATTTTAGCCATCTTACGAACATTCAGTATTAGGGATGAGGCTACCAGAGTCATGGTTGCTGCTCCATTGATTGCTTTTGTGACCACCCACGTAATGTACATCAACTTCTATTTACTAGATTATGGTATGTCCTGTCATGTAATCTTTATATTATTATTGCCAAGACTGAGAGTTGATTGTAGGAACAACTCTGCTTGACAAAAAACTTACCTTGAGCTGTCCATTAATTATGTATGCTATTCATCTATGTGGCTTCTTCTTCAATCACAATGTAGGAACAACTCTGCTTGACAAAAAACTTACCTTGAGCTGTCCATTAATTATGTATGCTATTCATCTATGTGGCTTCTTCTTCAATCACAAGATTGTTAACTTATTGTTTTTCTTCCAACCCACTCTTTCGGCTTAAGCTGTGGCAGTGAGTCTTACTTATGAGGGGTGCAAAGATTGGATTTGGCTTGAATAGCTACCATCTTTAACAAAATTGAAGTTATGGTTTTACAGCAAGTATCCTAATGCGAGGGATTTTATGTGCTTCTGAGAGAAACATAAGTTTTAACTTGTAATTTTCTTCATTATGTCTGTCATTTCTCTTATTCATTCCTCTTTCTCCTCTTGTGCTTGCGGATTTTGATAACACTCCATCTAACTGTGTAGGATGGAATATGATAGTTTGCGTAGTGATGGCCATGGCACAACTTTCCATGTGGGCAGTTTGGGCTGGTGTTAGTAACCATCCTTCACGTTGGAAGCTCTGGCTCGTTGTTATTTCTGGTGGCCTTGCAATGCTCCTAGAAATCTATGATTTCCCTCCATATGAAGAACTTTTTGATGCACATGCTCTTTGGCATGTCACCACCATTCCTCTAACTTACATTTGGTGGAGTTTCATCAGAGATGATGCAGAGTTTCGAACCTCTAATCTTCTCAAGAAGGCCAAGTAGCTTCCTTTTAAGCTCACTCAATCTTTTGGTCATGCTTATACCCCAGCTAAGCCTGAATATATTATCATCGATGGTGTACTTGTGAGTGTTCATTTCACTTTCTATCTGTAGTATAGACTTAGTTGGAGTTTTGCCTTTACATTTGGGTGAAAGATGAAGTTGACAGACATTCTTGACGCTCTCTTCAAGGCCGAAAGATCATTTCGGGGTTTTCCCATTTCTCTTTAGCTTACTTAAAATGTGTACACAATCTTACTTCTATTGGTGGAGTGATTCAATTTTGAAGGATTCTTAGGTCGTGTTTGCATGTGGACTATGAACAGAACAGAATGGAACGGTTATATTCATTTCTCTTTGATTCCAACAAGAATTTTAGTAGCATCACAATGTGCCCTTTGTTTTAAGAGAAAAAACTGTTATGCATTGAGAATGTAAAAAGTTTTCCGGCCATCTAATCACAACTCATCATGTATGATAAGGTTGTTGACTTTTAAAATAATTATCTTAAAGTAATTCAAACGGTGATTTGTGATTGGATGATGGTGTAAATTATTTTACACATCAATGCATAGACATTAAACTCCAATTTAAATCTCATATTCTAATGTGCTTATTTCTAAAATTCATCAACCATGTGTTTGGATAAAGCATTTAACAAAGAGAATGTAATTTTTTAAGGCATTTCATTACTTGGTAAAATTTTCCCGATTGGATATTTTAGGATTTTAAGAATTATTCAATATTTTAATCCTTTATTTCAAATTCCTTGTTCTCTAAGGTCAACATGCTTGTACTCTGCAGATCACATGCTTGTGAGTTCCTTTGCCTCTCCATGAAACTGATTTTTGACGATCTCATGTAACCAAAAATTCATTGGGATGTGGCATTTCTTCAATGAGACGAGGCTACGAATTGAAAGATGAATGAGATTACATAATATTATTTGTCGTGAGACTTCAACGACAATGACATGCACATGGTGGCGATTGTCATTGGCATGTGCTTGTCGTTAGCATCTATGTTGGGGTATGCCAACTCTGACATCCTCATCATCGTTGTTGGCGTGGTGTCCCTCAACATTGGAGGCATGGTGGTGTTGTGTGGGGTCACCCACCACTTTCTCTTGGTGGAGCTTCGACACTCCTGTGGTTGGAATTCTGGATCCACACCGCCATAGATCCAAGAAGGAATAACTTTGAAAGGAGAGGTTTTTGGATGGAAGTGTACATAGGGAAGATGGGTTTGGTTGAATAGAGGTGGAAATAGGTCAAAATGTTTGACATAGACTATGACCTAATCTATATTAGGCTTAGGTCATACCAAATTTTTTCATGATATAAATTAGGCCATAGCTTTTATTAAAGCTTATTTACTTAAAAAAGCTAAGCCCTAGACAATTTAAAAAGCCTTTTAGGCCTAACATGTGTGCCTATATTAAAAATAAGCTTACATAATTTTTAGGTTCTTGATAAATATCCAATTTTTATTTTGAATTTCTAATAAATGTTTTTGTCGTGATGGGTCCTTGATATATTTAAAATTTGTTCTGGATTTTTGTTATCAATTAAGTGATAACGTGATATCATCTCAATGATTGATATATATTAAAAGAATCGTTAAGAATATGTCATATCATCACTTAAGTGAAGGTAGAGATTCAGAACAAGACTTTTAATATATTAGGGATTTGGAACAACGAAAAAATGTATCAAGTACTCAACAAAAATCGGATATATATTAAGGATCTCAAACATATTTAAGCCTTAAAAATATAAATAAACTTTTATTATTATTATTATTAAATCTTACATTTATTTTATCTTTTTAAACATGTTGATCTATGTAAAAGTCAAACCAAAACTTATATTTAACTTTATTAAAGATAAATTTGTGTCTCATTTAAAAGTCTTATTTTGGAATTTTTTTATATAAATTATCATGAATGTTATATTAAACCTTTAAACCTTAAAAAGGTTTAACGTACAAACAAAATAAATTTGATTTTTATAAAGCTCAATATATATATTTTTACCTTTATCTTGATGTTAAATTATAACAAAATAAGCTCTTAATTAGACTTGTAAGTCAGTCTTAGGTCTTTAATAAAAACCTTTGATAGGGAAGCAGGCCAGACTTAGGCCACGTACTTTTCACTTAGACTGAGACCATACCGCATATTATTTGTTGGTTGCTAATGTATATACTATTTGATATTTGATTTGATAATTTGGTATATAATCTTTCTTTCTAGTTGGCTGTTGTAAGCTTGATTTATAAAATAAAAGTGTAATTCCATTAGTTATGAAATAGTTTAGTATGTTTCTATTTTGAATGTTAGATTTTAGAAGTATTAGGTCCATAACTTGTTGAACATCTCAATTAAATATTATGAATGTTGCAACATTGGTATCCAAAAACTTAATTATGTATATCTTAAACCTAAAACTGTTTTTATTTATTTATTTATAAATGTGTAGTTAATTTTGATTTAATATAAAAAGATAAAAAACATTATAATTTGTAATCTTGTTTGGTACTTATACGATTGATTGCATAATTTTCAAATGTATTAATTTCAATCTTTGATTATTTTCTTCCTACATCTTTCAAATGTAATATAATTTTAAGACTTAAATATATTTGAAGTTATTAATAAATGATTGATTTTTGTTTTTAGTCCCTAACAAAATTATGTTATAATGGATCTCTAATATATTAACATTTTTATTTTGAGTTCTTTTCATAAGCAAGTGATTGAAAAAGAATGAATTGAATACCTTGAAAAGTCAAAATATGAAGCATATATACCCTGGACATATTCATGTGTAAATCGTGTAGGTTTTATTTAAGGTAGGACTCCTCATAACAAGAAAAAGAAATATTTTTGAATAATTGTATTGTGCTTCATTCATACTAATTTTACATGGGAATAGCCTCATAGGCTCTCTCTGCACTTTGATCACTAACCAATCATACAGGACACTGTAGCTTAGGCTTGGGCCTGTTAAGCTTAATATTCCTCTTTTATCAGGGCTTTGCTAGGTGCACCAGGAATATTATTTGTGCACCCAACATTAAAAGAAAATTTCAAAAATACCCTTAAGTGTTTTTTGTTTTTACAGATTACGTAATCCATATAACTCATATGGATTACGTGATCCGTAAGTGTTTTTTTTTTAAAAAAATTTTAATAGTAAATATTTTTTTATTTATAAAAAAATATCATATTAAATAATTCGTATGAGTTATATCAAAATTAATTGTCACAAAATTTATTATTTAAATTTACATGTGCATTAAATATACATTATAAATTTTTAGTGTTATATATAACAACATTATTTATTTTATAACATAAAATTAGAATGTCGTGCTAATAACCTGAAAGCCACATATTCGACTCTTACTTGGATAATTAATTTTAAATTTACGGATTAACAGCTAATCCGTATGAGGTACCAGCAATTTACGGGATTAACAGCTAATCCGTATGAGGTACCAGCAATTCCGCATTGAATATTAATTCATAACTCATAATATATTTCTAAAGAAATGAGATTTCATGTGTAAGTGTCAGCTTTTTATAAGAAAAATAGAAACTAAAATGTGATATACTAGTTATTACCAACCGAACTACTAATTAAAAGCTTACAAAATGTATCAAGCAATGAAAATTTGTTCACATGTTCTTTAGCTTCAAACAAAGCACTTTGCAGTTTCCTAAGACGCTACTGTCACGGTTTCATGTCTCTTCTTTCTTCTTCCCTTGAAAACTCCAATATGCTGAGTTCACACTATTATTTTCTATTACATACAATATATAGCTTAGCCAAAAAAAACAAACAAGTATACAAAGTAAGGATGATAATGATATGATTGATATCAAACACACCTGCTAATATATATGATCAGCATGTCAAACTCTACAAAATCTACAACTAAATACCATTGGCCCTTAGTGGGTGAAGTGAAGCACACACAAAATAAAAATGTTAAACTTTTGTCATTGTAAACAAGACAAGCATCATTTGTACTTTAGCAAGAAGCAGTTGCAACTGGCTTCTTATTTACTTATTGTGACTTGTGGTCCCTTATTTGAGTATCCTCAGTCACCATGAAACTATTTAACACTGGAGAAGTCAGGCATGACCAAAGAGAAATGTTATGCTACCATATATGCTTTTAAAAAAAGCCTACAAGTCCCCAGTATTATTTACTTCTCTTCCACCTCTCATAAAGGAATTTAAGAGGTGATAATGAACAAAAAGTAGTGTGTTGTCTTTTTACACATTTTAGCTGTTGTCATTGGCCTTATATTCAAATTGAAGCTGAGAACATTCACTTTCTGGACTGTTGCTTACACAGCTAAGTATTGTATCTTCCATCAGTTCTGTGAGGATCGCTTCTCCCATTTCAAAACCAATTGTTTCAGCTTCAAGACTATGGTCCAACCATGCCCCATTTTTATCCATGTCTTTTTTAATAATTTTGTCCAAGGTACGTGGTGGGGGCAAGGGAAGGAAATGCCAGCACACTCCTTCCCAGACCATGAGAACAACCTTCTTCATATTTGGACTAAGCCTTATGCTAGGATTTTTGAATGACACGCAAGGTGAGACCCCGAAGTAATTCCGACAAACCTCCATGAGAACGTCATTGATGCAGTCATTGATGAGCTTCAGATCATGGCAAAGCTGGTTTGGTAAGAACTCTATTACCTGATCAAACAAGGAAGGATCTAGTATCTTGTCTGAGGAAAGACATTTCATCAGCAATTGATCTGCAGTCAATCCAGAGGCTTGCAGGACTGCTTTGATGCAATCATATATCCATTCATTTTCTTTCAGACAATATTTGTCTCTATTGATTTGATTCAAAGGAGAACAATATTGTTCTTCAAATAGCAGCAGCCGTGCTGGTACTTCAACTGAAAATCATGAATGAATGCGATGTCAAATTAAAATTAATATGGCAAACAAAAAGGTATGTTACATTGCTACATTTTATGCTGATTGGTCCCTCAATATAATTCTAACATTTAGTATCTCCAAGGAAAAAAAAGGATAATAATATGAAACTGAACAAATAAGTTGAAACTATTAATTTCTAGAGGAATTTCAGGATAAGTATGATTTAGAGCTCCCCACTAACCAGCAAGCAGAACTCTATACTTTATGTCTGTGTTTAGTAAACAGTTAGAGGCAGTAAAACCATTGGAAACAAGTTTTTAAAGATCTAGCTTTTAGAAAGAGAGTTTAACTGTTTAGGAACACTGTTAGATAGCATTGATGGCTTTAGTGCAGGAATTCTTACCAGGTTGAAATCTGGAGTAGCCAGGATTGATATCATCCTCTGAGAACGGTGTGTCAAGAACAGATACAGGACTTGGTCGACCAGGTTCCTCTGTAACACTTTCTAGCTCTTCAATTTTTTTAGTGGTGGAAGAGTGTGGGGGGGATGACAGTGGAGATGTTGTTGGTTTGTTTACTTCTGTTACATCCTATAGATAGAACAAATGATAGTTTTGAATTAGTTAAGGGGTCACTTTTCCAAAGAAGCCATAAGAGTACACTGCTAAACAAATCATAACTAGTCCTTAACATATATGTCTGGCATAATAATCAATTTATCCCAAATCATTGATTTATGTGAAATTATAATGCAGATAGAAATACTACCTGCTTTGAACTTTGGGAACATCTTGCACAATCAGAAGTTTCTGAGATACCATAGTTTTGGTCCTCCTTTCCTGCACTGAGGTCAACTGGTTCTGAGGAAGATTCCAAAACACTCACCTCTTTTGCAGATTCTACATCACCTGCACAGAAATCAAGAAAATGATAAGCAACAGAATATGTAAATAAACATACACCATAATCTATCATAGAATCTATTACTTAAATCATATATTTTAGACATGATACCTTCAGTAACTATCTCATCTCTAACAGGACTAAATTTTTTTGCTTTATCAACATGACTAATGTCTTCTGACTTAATTTCTTGTACTTTATTATCAGATCTTTCATCACAAATGCTTGACTGCTTCCCTGAATTGTCCATTTCCTGATCCAAATCACCAACAAAGGTTCCTTGTTTGGAAGACACATTATCCTTATTAGCCTCCCAAATTTTATCTGAGGAAGAAAATCTTGTCTGTGCAGTCACAAAATGGTGCTCCCAATCCCTTCCAGGACTGCTAAGGGGGGAAAAGTTGTACTCAGGAAGAGATAGTATTTTCCCAAGGGTTCTGGAAATATTCCTACTTGACAAGTCTATTTTCTCATCTCCATTACCTACAATCTCAGACAAATGTTTCTTAGCCTCAATGTACAAGTTAGAAACCCTTTGTTTTGGATAAGTACCATTTTCATGTTCCACAATCAATTCAGAATCTTTAGCTGTACCAGTCTTGTCTCCTTTCAGACCACCAGTGGTAGGTCTTGCAATTTTTTCAATGAAGAAGTGGTCTTTATTAGGAGATCTCATTCCAACATTGTCTTTACCAATGGCTTTGCTGATAGGCCACTTATTTTGAATTTCAGCAGCAGGGTGTCCAGGGTTTGCATGTCTCTCCTTTCCCATAGCATGCTTTAACTTCTTTTTTATCTCTGCAAGAGAAAAATGTGAACTACCTCTCACAGAAGGACCATTATATTTGACAGAATCATGAGTATCTTGGTATGAGGCAAGGTTGTTTCTAGTTTCAAAATTTTGCAAGCCTATCTGCCCAGGCTTCAGAATAACAATTCTACTTGACGAATTAGTATTCTCATTTTCATTTATTGATGTTTTTGATTGAGACTTCTCCTTTTTTCTGAAAAACTTATGCTTTTTATGGTTGACTATCTCCCTATTCTGTTCCAGGTTGCCATGATCTTGTTCTGAGAAGTTGGAACCAGTGACACAACCATATTCTTTTTCATTTGTTCCCTGAGAATTCCTAAACTCTTGAACACATTTCAACAAAAGTGAATTCGGGTTTTGTAGAAGTGAAAGAAACAATTCCTTATCCGAACTTATAAGCTGGAGAACTTCCATAAGTTGATGGGAGCAAAGGAATTTTCTCGCTTCGGCTGGATCTTTGCCATTTAATATCATCTGATCCACAAATTCACAAATTGCATCTCTTGCATTTTCAGAAATAGCTTGCCTGTGGTTTGATTGTGCATTAACTTCTACTTCTCCATCATTGCCATGCATCATGGAATAAGCATCTTTTAGATGACAAAAGTCTTCAATCATCTTATCCAGATCAAGATTATCTTTCAATTGCTTCCTTGAGTGCTGATTATGTGTGAATTTAGATTTCAAGGTACTATCCAAATTTAAATCATTGGTGTCCTCCTTATCACGGTTTTTCCTGTAAGATTTCTTCTTCCTTTTGGTATCTAACTTCAAAAGGACTTCACGCCTTAATCTGGATTCCTTTGATTCTATTTGGGCACTATATGTATCCTTCATTGTATTCTGGTCAATGAACATCTCTTCTTCTATGAGTTTCTTCACACTAGGCTTATTAGCAGCAGTTGCTACTGTTGGTCTTCTACTCTCTCCATTGCCCTGAAACATTCATGATACATCAATATCAATAAATGCACAGGCATCCTCTTAGCAGATAACCGAATTTTACCAATGACCAAGAATTTATTAAACGTTTTAAGTTTCAAATTCAAGACTGGCAATGTGGCATAAGCATATGGATGGACAGACTTACAGAACTGCCGTGACAAACTTCATCCAAATTGCCCAACATCTCAAACTTGTTCTTAGAATGCACAACACCTGTGAGAAAAGAAAATGAGATTCAATAATTTTTATTAATTTTTCTGTGAAACCAGTGCAGTTGTACCACAAGGTATTCCACAATCATTATCATTATACATTAGACAGAAGAAACATATTTTTTTATGATTAGGAAATATTTAAAATCCAAATCATTACAGGAAATTGCTTGACATGCAAACATCAGCCCCTGCACAATTATTCAGTATATAGTGATTTTGTTATTCATTTAGCATATAGAAAGTCTTAGGTGTTTGGTGGACATATCTTATAGATTTATCATTTATGCACATGAGGATGATTCTCAATTCTGTACCAATCTAGATATTAAGTAGAGTTCTTACCAACAGCATGCTTGCTGCTTTGCCTCTTATCTGCAATCATCTTCCTTGTAGAGTGACCATGGCGAAAATCAAACATATTAATAAAACCCCACATGCAGCCTGATTTATCTTTCTCATACTGCACCGGGCGTCTTTGGGACTTCTTTGTCATGATGATTGGGTACAATTGACCTTCTTGTTTCCTCTTCTTTTTTTCCCCTTAAAGGGTGCTAAGATAGTCTTGGCCTCCTTTGCCACAATCATTCAAATGATTTCATAGGTGAGATTGCCCAACCTGACAGATGAACAAAGTAAATAGATGCAATTAAAAGTCAACAAAACACGTATCAATATATCATTACTCACTCACTCTAATACCCCCAAAACCACTTCGTGTGTGATTTGATTTAGAGTTAGCACAACTTTCAATGCACCCCAATGGAAAAAGTATGTCTCTTATTGCTTTTAGTTGAACAGACGTTTGAACTGGTTCAAGGTTAAAACAAGCATGCTATTAGTTCATGCATACAACACACTAACAATGGGATAAATGATGCATTAGATACATGCACATCAAACTAATCTCTTCATGCCAACATATTTTGTTAAATCAATTTGCGCAGACAACCTAGTTACATATTGAGAGGATGTTTTTTTTTGGTATTTATGACATTGATGCAGAGTATCCATCAGCTTTGTTGATGACTAATCTCTGCCAAGAAACTTGGTTGATCATCTTTAGTGGGGTCTCCCTTCCCAACCACGATTTTTTTCATCCACAAAGCTCGAATCCAACACCTTGCTTAAGAGGATGGAGTCCAATACCGCTCAGACCAACTACTTGTTGGTATGCTGAGAGGAATGAAACTTAACCACGCAGTGATCATCAAAATTATCAATTCCTTGGGGGCACAAAAGACAAAACTGAACAGTCATAGGAAAATAACTAGGAAATATAAGAGCCGAACAATTTGGCATGTTATGCAACTAAATTGGTTATCAATTTATGTCATGTTACAAGAACTGAACAATCACACAAAAAATTGAGATTGGTTCCAACAAGTACCTCATATTCTGAGCCTTTTTGACTCAATATGGCGAAGGAACAAAAGACAAAGATGCAGCCTGATGAGTCCACTCAGGAAGCATTTAGGAATTCCTGTTTCAGTCCTCCAAGTTTCCCAATTGAGTGAAGCTCACGTGGTTTTAATCTCCTTTGGAGGGGAAGGCATCAATGCTTGGTTCCCACTGGCCTTAACTATATCAATTCTGAAGTTCCACAGAGAAAGCTTAAAATCCCAGTTATCTATCTGCTCTTCCCCAAAAAGAAAAGGCCAATTGAGATAACTCTATAAGGCCTTAGCTTTTACAATTGACAACAACGAGTCAAAGAATCACAGCTCATTGATTCTCCCCTTCTTCTTCCAATAAAAAACATATTCAATGATCAAACGTGATGAAAAAAGTTTGATAATTAATCACACCGCACCAAGAAAAGCTTATCCTTAGCACTCTCAAAATCACCAATTCACGCAACAAGACTCATTACTTCTGCCCAACTGAATCCATGCCTGCAATAAATAGCACATTTATCTCCTCCAACAATTCAGCTACTGAACATAACAGCATGTGGTGCATCCAAATTCCATTAAATCCTTACCCACCTGTAACATAAAACACCTACACATATTTCTCTCCACAAAAGTCACACCATCAAAATTCAAAATAAAAATAGAATCAAAACTTATGACTCTCTCAATTCTCAATTCCACCACCAACTTATAATAATTCCCTCAAAAGACCCAGATTGCAAAATTGTCCATCAATTATCAAACACGTACACCACACACACTCTTTGAGAGGAATGCCACTTGGTAGCAAATTTTTCCCACAAAAAAAAAATCAGAACTCTTGCTCAAGGGCATCTCTTTTTTGCTGTCAAAGATAAGAAAATGCTAATCTAACACCGTCCCAAGATTTGTTGAGGCATAATTCTGATATGGGGAGGCATTGAATACATGGAAAAAGTGAAAGAAAGAAAGTAAGGAGAGAGAATTGGTGGTGAAGGTTAGGATTGTGGGAAGAAAAGTGAAAGTTGATTGAGAGGGTAACACTTTTACAATGTTGTTGGGCGACACGAAGAATAGTCATAGTACATGACAGTTGAGAATAGCTAGATAGAGGGGTCCACACAACAGTTTTTGTAGTTAATGTCAAGGAAGAAAAAAATTTGTTATTTTTTTTTTGTCTATTTTCTCTTCTTTGGTTCTATATGTTAGAAAAATAACTAGGAAACCAAGCTGGAGAATTATTTGACATATAATCAATATAAATTTTTTTTTTAAAAATACTTAATACAAAAATAAATATAATAATAAAGGAGGGTTTAAAAAAAGATTGGGTTTAAGCACATTATACATTATCTTTAGAGAAAAAATATCCCAAATGCACCATTAAAATAAATTAATATACATGTGCTCATTTCCACAATTCATTAATCCAATTGACTGTGGTAAAAAGATTTCGAACCAAAGAACATCATATTTATACTGCAAAACATATAATTGTAGTAATATAATTTTAAATTTATATTAAAGGAGAGATAGACAAATGATATTTTGCTGTAGGTGTGTAAAAAAAACCCACCAAATATGCAGTCCAAGTATCAACTAACAAATTAGTAACAAACATAATATCAAATTTTAAATACAATAGATAAAAAGACTAGAGACTATAACATCTAAAATATAGGAATAAATAAATAGGGAATAGTTTTTATCTTAAAAAAATATTGAGAAAACAAATATTTACTTTAAATTTTAATGTATTGGAAAATATTTTCCAACGCTACAGTGCTTCAAAGTTGAAACAGCATCATCAAAGTCCCACCAAAATGCAAATGCAAATGAGAGAGAGAGAGAGGAGACAAGGGATTAACGTGTACGCCACTTTCAACAGGAACGTGAGCTTTTTAGGCGTTACAAGTGACAAGGAAAGTGATTAATAACGGATACATGTAATCATATCATATCATGTGTTCATATATTTATATTTGTATAGTATTGAAATAAAATAAGAATGAAACGGTGTAACATGATATAACGGTTCCAAGTTTCAACTCTAATGGTATGTTAAGTTTAAAAAATGAGAGAAAAGAAAATATGGAAAGCAATATGCATTTTTTTTTTAATTTAGTTGGAAATAAAATAGAAAGAAAATGAATAGATGCAATTGACTTTCAAAAATAAAATTCAAAAACTATATTTTTGTAATTTTTTTTAATTTGAATTTCAAACTTTTTTACTTTCTTTTATCATCTTTCTGCGTTACCAAATATAGAATCTAAGATTTACATTTCTGACCCTTTGCAGTCAATTATTTCAAATTCACTCTTTGAATAATAAGATTGACTAATTAAAAAATAGATTTTTTTTGGGTACATTGTCCTTTTTTTTGGGTTCATAATTAAAAAAATAGATTGACCATTTCGTTTAATAAAGATTGACCATTCTTATAATGTTATTAATTAATTTCTTTGAAATTTTGATCAAATTTTTATTAATAATGTGATTTAGCAATTAGAAATATACTTAGTAGTGTAAGAATTGGATTGTCCAATTATTTTTATTAGTTTTAATTATAGATTATTAAATTTGAATATATAGTTAAAATTTTGGCAGAGAGGATATAGAAACATTTTTTTTTATTATAAATTAAGCTTTTAAGATATTAAAAAATCTTAGTATAATAAATAAAATTGATTAATAAAAATATAATATTTTATTCTTTAGAAATAACGTATATGTATTTATGCAATTTATTTTTAATTTCAAACAAAATCTAATAATTATTATGTTATAAAAGCACATATACCAATAACTAAAGGAATAATGGTGTAGACAGATCAATGCACATGCACACAATTTTTATTGTGTAATTACAATACTCATAGTATTATTCTTTAATTTTACCGCCTCATCAAAAATAACAAATTATAAATGTGTGGTAGAAACTGAAGTTCATCATGGATTCTTCTGATCAAAATCGAACTTTTCCTAATGATTTCTTTATTAATTTATTATTATATACAAAAATTAAATTTACATATGCGTCCTACTACATGCAATGGTTACCTAAATTATCCTATAGTAAAATAGTCGTCCACTATTTTTGCTTTTGACTCTCAATTGTCAATTGTCATCCACTGCATAGATCAGTTCACTCATTTTGGAATGGGCACTATGAAAAGAAAGCAATTTATTTTCAGTTTTTTTAGAAAAGGAAACCGAATTGAGTAATGTTCAATTTATATTTTGCCTCTAAAAAATGTTATTTTAATATTTTCAAAGATGAAAGATTTACAATTTTTTTTTTTTTGTGAAAGAATGATCACAAAGGGGCCTAAAAACCTCTAGGGAACCCAACTTGAGCTAAATCACTCTCAATTCAGCAAAAATAAAATCAGGAGCAAAGGAATAAACTTTGATAATTAACTTATGTCGTTAATGCATGATTCCAAGTGATCTGTCCAATATATAGGAATGCAAAGTTCCACACCCTTGACTTAATAAGTTTATTATCGCCAACTGTGAATCTGAATCAACTCTGATATGCATGTATATATATAGATGAAAGATTTACACTTTTCCAACCAATGGCAGATCCTTATGTTGAGGTGTTGGACAATTGGTCCTACAAGAATATATTTCTTATTTATACTTGTATAATAAATTATTATTCTGCTCCCCATAAAAAAATAGGTATTATCCTCATAAAATATATAAGAAATAAATAAAAAAATATATAAAAAATGAAAAATACATTATATTAATTTTACTACTTTATTCTTTTAATTTTTAGGTTTAATTACTTTTTTTTAATTTGGTCCTTTAATTTATATTTGAATTCAATTTGATTCTCTTATTTTTAAAAAATTGAATTTGATCTTATGAATTTGTTTATTAGGTTTAATTTGACTTTTTTATTTTAAAATATTCAATTAGATCCTTTATTCTTTTTAAAATAAATTCAATTTGGTTCTATTTTTCTTCCCTCGATCATCTTTGACTATTTAAAAAAAACTTTATTTATAATTTTGATCATCTAATTTATTTTTTGGATATAATTAACTCTATTATTATTAAAATATTCAACTAGGTCTTGTAATTTTTAAAAATAATTCAATTAAGTCTTTTTATTTTTACAGATTGGATCCACATATGTTTGGTAAAAAGAAAGAAAAATATTCTTTTTTTGAGAATAATAAAAAAGGAAAGTGTTCAATTGGAACATGAAAACGTGACCGAATTAGTCCTAGTTACTCTTCGGAATGGAATAGAAGGAGGGGAGAGATTCTGGAACTGTACTAGAAAACAAATCCAATGACTTCAAAAGGATTGAACGAGGAGCCATATGAAGTGAAAATCTCATGTACCAATATAATCAAATTTGTTGTATTTTTAAATTGTTATAAAGCAATTAGAAGAAAAATAGAACCATATTAAACATATTTTAAAAATAAAGTATCTAATTAAATTGTTTAAAAGTAAAATTAAGAACCTAATTGAATCGTTTTTAAAAATTATAGAACCTAATTAAAAAATTTTAATAATAAGAGAACTAAATTGAACCACACAAATAAATTAAAGGGTCAAAATAGAAAATAAATCAAATAATAAGACCAAATTTAATTTTAAATGAAATCAAATTGAATTCATTTTAAAAAATGAAGGACTTAATTAAAAAATAAAGAAACCAAATTGAATAAATAGATTAAAATATCAAATTAAACCTTTTAAAAATAAAAAATCAAATTAAACTTAAAAAATAAATTAGATGACAAATATAATAATTAAACCTATTTTTTTCCACTAAGAAAGATTTTTGTATCCGCCAATGTAGCCAACATATTAATGATCATTTAGAATTGACGAATATATTAAAATATAAAAAATTCATTAATTTAGTTTTTTTTATTAAAATAATTAAATAAAAAAATATTTTTATATAGAGACAATAGATTATAAAATGTTTTAAAATTTATTAAACAGACTTATATCTGATTAATTGTTTAGTAGTAACTTACAAAACATAATACGACACATTTACACATTATTTTTCAAAAATTTAACGACTTGATAATTTAATTAAGAGATTAAGTGCAAGGCCTAGTTAAGTAAAAAAAAAAAAAAAAAAGAGCAAGGCCAAGTTATTCTAGGTTTTTTTTAGATAATTATTCTAGCTAACAGTAATACGATATCTAGCAGTTAATCTGTATTGATTAGTTTTTTTTTTTAAACCAATTTTCAGAAAATAGTTTTACCTAGATCTATTTAAATGTTTTATTTTTATTTTTACAGAAGGCAACTTAACTCATTTCATTATAAATCAAAGAAGCAATACGCATAGATATATTTAAATGTTAAAATTCCCAATTATGAGAAATTATTAATTCTTCTAATAAATTAAATCGAATGAATATTCATTTTTAATACTTAATTATTCAATTAAATTTTTTTTTCTTATTTTATTTAATAAATATTTAAATATTACATGATATAAAAAATATCAGTAAAATATAATTATATAAATTTTTGAGATTTTTAAAATTACAAATTTCAAGTATAATTTATATTTAGTTTGTTTTTTTTTTCTTTAAAATAATTCTTCCTCAATGAAATTAACTTTCAAGTATTATTTAGTTTAGTTGTTTTGCATTTTCACAAAACACCGTACGTACACGTAATTTAACGATTTAATATGTGATTATACTTTTTTAACATTACATTATTATATAAAACGTTTTCGTTTATATTTTCCTAAAGTGCATAGGACCAACCTCTCTTTCTCTCTCGTGAAGCTTTTTTGGACAAAACTCAAAAGAAATTTACTTCTGTGTGAATCAAAGAAGATAATAATTTATTTATGCAAATTAAAATAAATCAAAGTAGAAATCTACTTCTGATCGTATCACTTTACTAATTTTTTTACCGCAATTACCTTCTCGCTAACTATTATTTGCGATGATCATGATTACAGAGTTTTGAAATTCGAATTTTGTGTATCATAGTAAAGAAGCCTTAAAAGCAAACCATAATAATAATAATAATAATAATAAAAGGTTGCTTTGTTATTGTCTTTTGAAAATCATAGCCACTTTCATAATATTGAATCAAATCGTCATGTTCAAGCTAAATTGTCAAGCCTAATTTTCGACTTATGGCATTTGATATTAACCCTTTGGTTGAATGTATTTAGGTAGGAAAAAAAAATACGAAAGAAAGAAATAAAGAAGATGAATTAAATTTCTAGGATTTGGATGAGTGAAAATTATGTGGAATGGAGATTTAGTTCACGGGCCATATGCCCATATTAAAAAAATAATCCCCTCTACATGAGGCATGAGCCATGAAATGAGAGAGCAAAGGTGGTGTCTCATTTTTATTTTTAGATTTTAAATATTTAAAAAATCAAATTATTTTTTATAACATAAAAAATAAAAATAATTTACATTAACAAAAAAATATAATAAAGAATCATATTTTAAGAACGAATAACATTACATCAGTTTTAAAAATTAAGGGTTCAAAGTAAGCTTTTTTTAATGATAAAAATGTTAAATTAAACTAATTAAATTAACATACGAACCAAATTAGTATTTTATCTTCTATGTAAGAGATTTTTTTTAATGGGTTCTTTAAAATTAACGATCTTCATAATAAGTAATTTTTCTAGGCTTTGAATTTTTTTTCAAAATAAGACTAGAATTCTTATTTATTAAATAATATAAATACTCTTTGAAACTACTTTTATTAGTGCCGAATCTAAAAACCTAAGTTAGGGGCAATCAATTTAAAAAATAAAAATTAATAATTACTATTGTGAAAAATTAAGAACAAGAAACTCAAATATACAAAATTAGAGGACAAAATATACACATTTACTATATTTAAGTGTAATTTTAAAAACTGAGGAGATACGAATGCACCCCTGAACGTAACATGAATCTACCACTGCCTTTCATGTAGTTCACATCCTATTAAATGTATTTTTTGTTTAAAGTTTTCATAATTGGTTCTGCCTAGTGGGTTAGACTAAACTCTCAAATTTAAGGTCCAAAAAGAACTAGGTCAATTTGACACAGGCTAGGTTATACATATGAATTGTTGGACTAGAGACTATCATGCATATAAATTTGGCTTGAATTGCTTTTCACTTCTTAATTTGCTAGATTGGACTCGACAATACATTTTGACAACTCTAATTATATGATTTGTGATCTTGAACCCAACAAATATTATGCTTCAAAATCAAGTTCGAATGAAAGTTACCCACACTTACTTTCACGGTTGGTTAATGAAAATTATGAATTTAATTCTAACAAAATTATCTAAATAATATTATTTTACACAAACTATTTTTAATAAAAGTATAAAAACATAAATCACTTCTCTTTAAACTCACTTTTAACTAAAATTAATTTTATAAAATCAAGCTTGAAAACATTCATCCAACATGAACTAAATTACTACATACTCCAACGGATCCATGCAGGGGATAACTTACTATTATGTTTCCTTTTCTAGAAGGTTAATTGGCAGGTTTTATGTCTAACCACTTATAAATTCAATATGCAATTTGTTGTCCAACAATTCAACCGATATAACTTCTGTGTGTTTCTTTGGTTGAACTAAAAAACAATGCATTGTTTCTCAATCATCATGATAATTAAGCTGATCAGTACCGGGCTTTGCAAGTCTCACTTATGAGCTACAATGGCTTCAGTTTTTCCTTGTTGCATCTTCTAAGCATTTGTTTGATTTTGATAGGAAACAAAAAAAAAAAGTGGAACCGGATTGTTTCACATAATCACATTTTCCCCCTTTATCTCCATATCCATGCATATATGGAATCATAATTAATATGTGTGTTGATATAAAGTGAACATTACAATTCAAGCTTTTTAAATAGTCTGTTTGATAAATAAATTAAGTTTGAGTATGATTTTAAACTTGTCTATTTAACAACTAGTTGCATTTAAGAGATTCATCTGAAATAAGCACTACTTTGTTCAACTCGTCAAATATTATATATTTGATTTTTCTTGTTTCTTGTCTACCATCCTATGTTTCACTAAACATAATAACAAATCAAAATAATACATTTTTGGTTGAAAACAAACCTAATTGGTGTACTTTTCTTATTTTTCAAATGACTGTGTCCAAATTAATCAACTAAAGTTTAGTTAAATCTATAATGAAATACGTTTGGTTTAAGCTAAACATAATATATATAATAATAATCTTAACTAATATTTTAAATGAACCATACATATACGCATGTCAAAACTAACTACTTTGAGATTAACTACAAGCCAATCTAACCCCATTTAAAGTAGAGATTTTCCTCTGTTATTGTGAGTTCTCTGGAGAAGTGGTTAAGTTGCGTTTGCAAGTTTCTCATATGCAATCCTGTAATTAAAGCTGAAAGCCTATTTTAGCTATAATTTTCCACTAATAAGGATTAAGAGAAGGAAACATAGAAATAGTCTCCTATCTTCTAAAGCAATATAATAGATAGGAAATCTAATATATATGTTGTACTGTAGAACTAATTGTTTTTCGAAGGAATTGTAATATTGTATAGCGATTAAAAGAAAAAAAAGCATGACTCTTTTTTTAAAACTAATCATATGACTTCTAAATAATTTTTAATTCATATGATTGTATTGACTAGATTTAAAAACACATGTACACAAGTGCATATATATTAGCAAAAGTTTGCTAACCCATGTCCATTTCTCTATTCTAGAAAGAGTTTGTTGGCCAGTTATAATTATGATTTTCTTAAAATATACCTAAGATTTAGCTTGCTGACATATTCTAACTCTAAAAGAATGGGTGTGCGATGTATCTTAGCAAAACCTATATAGAACTAATAAGATTGTTAATTTGAGTGATATTAGATTTGAGTTCCCTTAAGTAAGATCTTAGGTTTAAGTACTATGAATTAAAAATTGTAAATAGGAGGAGAGATCACACTAAAGATGATCAGTCAAATTTTTCTGACAAAAATTAATCATAAATAAAACTGATGAATACTTCACAATAATGTCTTGGTGAACAAAAAAAAATTATATAAATAAATAGAGAATTAGATAATTCATGAATTAAATAAGTCAATTTATACATATTCCAAATTTATTTAATGAATTCATTTTTCAATTCAAATTCAACCAGTTTAGTTCACAAATAAAATTTAACAAAGTAATTATTAAATTAAATTTCAAACTAATTTTAGATTCTTTCGATCCATTACCATTAGTGTTATGAAAACTAATCCGTTCATTGATTATATGATAATAATTATTTATTATATATATTTTGTTATCAAGATAAAAAAAAAAGAATATCATAGAAGCATATTATATATTATTCAATAAACAACATTTCACTTGAACGATAGGTTGGTTTTTAAAACTATGATTAGGAGCTTATTTAACACCATTTGTTCCTTTTTCTACTAAACAACATTTCACTTGAATATTTTTCTTTCCTCGGAGTAAAATACTGCTTCAGTTGCAGAAGCATGATATATTATTGATGCAAAACTAGAAAGTTGCTAGGACACTGATTTTTAAGCTTCTTATTTCTGCTAGGCAGGCAAATTGATTTTGGCCCTTTGAGACACTAATGCTTTTCCAATGAAGCATGCGAGGAGGTTGGGCCTAAAAACAGTTCAGTTGGGCCCCCACTGAATGCAAGCAAATGGGCCCACCCAAATTGGCCGTGGCCATATGAGGCAAAACGTGTGTCCCTTCACTTCATTCCCCATGTCGCACACATATATAATTGATGCAACTTCTAAATAATACATCATACCGAAAGTTACTTACACAAATGATAATTGAAAACCTAAATCTTTTAATTAAAATTTGAAGTTTAATCTTTGACTTGTGTATGAAATAGTAGCCGGAGATAATATTTTACCAAAAACTTGGACTGATATGATGGGAGGAGAATTATAGCTCTTGATTAAAAAAAACTTATAAACAATGACTAAGAGATGGATAAATGAAATATCATAGGACTAATTTAAAATTAATGAAACTTGAAGACAAAAAACGACTACTTAATCCTTATTATTTTCATCTCACACTTAATTCCCTTTCTCCCCATCCCCTCTAATCATATATATATATATATATATATGTGTGTGTGTGCATGTGAGAGGTACAACTCTTTTATTTTTGCCTTTGCTCTCAAGTCATTCTATGTGTGTGTATATATATATATATATATATATATATATATATATATATTGTGTGTGTGTGTGCATGTGAGAGGTACAACTATTTTATTTTTGCCTTTGCTCTCAAGTCATTCTATGTAGTTAAAGGTGAGTGGGGGTTGTAGGGTGGATGCATGACAAATTGAGGACCATGAAGAACAAAGGAAGCACTTACTCTTAATGTAATAATTCATACCAGCTTTCCCACAAACATGCCAATAGAGATGTGGAGCCAGCAAAAACTTAAACTATCTCCGAATTGAAAATGAAAAAAAAAAAAGATTTTCTCTATTTCTTTCTCTCTCAATTTCTTTTTAATTATAGTTTTGAGAAAATAATTAATGACACTTTCCATTATATGTATACCATGCATCTCCATTTCACTTATTTCCCTAAATACCGGTAGCAATTTAAAAAAATAGAGAGGAACTTAGCTCATTGAAAATGACCAAGGCTTGTTAATCATAGGACAAGAGATATCAAATATTTGTGTCTTTCTTTTCTTCTTTTTGATATTGATATTTGTATGTTTCTAGTGACACTTAATCTCCCGCATTTTCTTTCTCTTTTGTTTATAATACACACACACACACACTTTGATGGTGCATTCGGTAAAATTTAAATTGAAATTTTTACATGAAAAAAACATAACTTGAACAAGTACCAATTATAGATGTACTTGGGTTCGTGTTGTGTCGGTTCAAAGGGTATTAAGCCGGTAGTTGCTAACTTCTTGTGTGATGTCTTTGGTGGTTCATATTGTACTTTTTTCTTATTCATATTTGTACTATTAAATCGAAGATAAGGTTTGGACAGGTTCGATTAAGGTTGTTTTACGAAAAGAATGTTTTTAATTAAGAAAAAAAATAGTTTATGCATTTTAATCACAAATAAACATAAAAAATGACAAGTTTAAAGCCCTTTGTATTAATAATTAAAATCTTAATAGTTAAAATCATAATTTCTGATTAGTTGACCAAGTAATTTTTGTTATACCAATAGTATATAATAATTAAACTCTTTAATTAAAAGATATATTTAAAATATTCATAATATTTTTTCTAAAAAAAGTAAAAACTCAAAATAATTGTTCTTGTATTTCTTTTCCATCTTAAAAAGAATTTATCACTTAATTAACTTTTTATTTTAAGTTTAAACAAATAGATCGATCAAGTTATGCCCATGAATAAAACTAGATTTATCAATTATTAAAACATTATTAATTTATTATTATGTGAAACTTGTGATGGAGTTAACTTCATGTATCCTCCTTTGTCCACCTTATTATTCTGCTTTACATTTTTTGACTAATAATAGTGGGTTGGCTAATTACTCCAACTACTGTCTTTTTATGCATTGGATACCCCCACTTTTCTACCTTCTGTCTTAGAAAGTATGCATCTAGAAAAATAAAGAAAAAGCAAAGTTGTGCCGCACTGTGATGAAAGATGAATCTGTTAATACACATTTTACGTATAATAATGGTTAAAACGGCCAACTTAGGAAGTAGGAAAATCTTGTTCGTGGGTGGGGAATTGGAGTGGAATTCATGATTAAATAATTTCTCTTGGACTCAGATATTTGTCTTTCGACAAAAACACTCATTGACGTAGATATTAATATTCGATAGTAAGACAAAATAGCTGTCATCAAAGGGGAATAAACATTAACAATGTCTCAATGTGTACACTAAACAACGTTCTAGCAGCAGCTAATCGTTTAAAAAGAATAGATAATGTGAAGAATCTTTGTTGGTTTATCCGAATGGAGTTGGTTTGGCAGACAAGCAGCATTGAAAACTCTGAATAAAACATTACAGTAATGTTGACCTCCAAGATTAATTTTATTAATTACAAAAAAGAGACTATATTGGCATTTAGTGTATATACACTCGATTTCTTTAGGATAACAATAATCAATCCAAAAGGAAAGGAACAAAGTGCTTTAGGTGTCATATATTGATATTAGTACTTCAACTCCGCTACATCTTATCTTGTCTTAATGACATTATATTACTTTTTTTTATTTGAAAAGAAAGGAAAACTAGGTTTTTCTATGTAGTTGCATTGGAGCTTCAAGCAATACTTTTAATATTGACAAGATGGAAAAAAAATCACACATAAAAGAGAAATGTTGCAAAGATTTCCACATGATATATTACAGTTAAGTATTTTGAAGTATGGACATGTTTGATTTCCATTCAACTTGTTATGTATGAATTTAAAGGCAAAATCTAACGGTCTAATGAAAAATGAACGCAAAATAAAAGATATAGATGCTTTTACAAAATTCTTTTTTCTAACAATGTTCGTTTGCAACTATTCTAACATGCCCATATGAGTGAGGGGGTGTTCATCTTTTACTAAAGTTGGTTTGGGTGACGTCTCATGTTCCCTCACTATTGGAACCCCACTATTATAGAGTCCACTTACGTACTAGAGGTGAGATTGGTCAATTGCTTCATATACCTCCCATTATTTGAAAAAATAGGGAGAACGAACAAATTTGCCCCTCACCCTTTTAACTTAACCTAGGCTTCTTTCTTTTTTGGTTTTCTTGTGCACCGCGCGACACCTCCTCTTCCCCCCTCTTTGCCGCCCTATACCTCCACTACTTCTTGCATTTTTGTTTTCTTCAACGTGTTTGTGAGTAGAAGGAGTGAAGAATCACCCACTTCGACAAGGATCCAAGAGGTAAGTTCGAGATTGCTTTTCCCCTTTTTTATCTTTTGTAATATTTTTGGATAGCTTGATTCAGATTGTGTTTTGTTGTATTTGGATCAAGCGATCCGTAACGAGAATCTTCATTTTTCCTTTTCTTTTGTTTATTTTATGTGATACATCTGAATAGCTTAATCTGGATTGTTGTTTGGTGGTGTTTGGATCAAGCTATTTCTAATTGGACAAGTCAATCCAAAAATTTATTCTGGATTGCATGATTCGTAACATTTGTAATTTTACGGATCATGCAATTTGAAATATATTTTCAAATTGCGTTATTTAATTACGGATTGATTGTTGTTAAATAATGTAATCAATCTAAAAATCTGTTATAGATTAACTGATCCATAACATTAAAATAAATTATGAATAAATCAATCCAAAACAAATTTCCAATTTGATTTACATTATTTCAGATTAATTTATCCGTAGTTGTAATTAGCAAATTGAAATGAAAATAGAGTCTCAATTAAAATAGTTTGAATATAATATTAGGTGAATTTGTACGTGGATATGAATGAATGTTTGAGTATTATAATACATACATATCAGGTAAATCTTTAACCCTCTCCTCTCTTACTAAGACTACAGAATATTCTTGTAAATTATGGTCAATACCAGATATATAAATAGTAATTTCAAATCCAGAGGTTAAACGTATATTGATTACAAGCACATAATAGACACAAACACAATCATATAATTTTATAATTATATATTGATTATATTTTATATCTAGGATTTGAAAGGTCTCTAGATATATTTTTAAATGAGTAAGAAGTTTCATTTCCAACCTTCCCGAGAAGCAAATGAAAAATAATACACCAGATTGATTTATCCAGAATTTTAAAAATACTACACCAAATTGACTAATTCATAATTTTAAAGCAACGATTCCAAATTCCCTTGATCCAGAATATAATATAATTTTTGGATCGGGCAATTCAGAAATGTTGTTTAGAAATTCTGGATTAGTTGATCTGAGAAACAAAAACACTCAATTTGGATCAAACAATTCGAAATTATAACTGTATAATTTGGGATTTGATTTGATCTAGACTAATTAACAAATACAAATAATTTCGAGATCAATAAATGTGTACTTGTACAAGAACAAATCCAAATTATCTAATTTGGAAATATGTTACATTTTCGGATTATTTGATCCAAAATTATGTTACTTTTATGATTTTAATTTCGGATTTGTTGATCTAGACCTATCTTGAAAATTCATTTTGAAAAAACAAGACAATTAATAACTCACCTGTGCAAGTGAACCTGTGCAACCAAAATGCTTACACAAAATGAACAAGACAATGTTTCAGGCATGAAGAAGTGTGGAAAACAAGCTATGGACAACTGAGGAAGACAAGGTTAGTATGACCATTTTGTAAAACTGGGAGGTGCAGGAAGTAAACAAGGGTGCAGGAAGCAAAAGCCGAGAGAGATTGTCTATTCGGACGAAGCTAATGGCCTACTTGGATTTGTTTTTTGTTTTTGGTGGAAATGCCCTAATGGGGTAGGGGCGTTCAACCAACAAATTAAAATTATGATTAGTAGCAAATTAGTGAAAAACTATCTCACCATCGTAAATACGACATCTCATTGGATGTACGGAGTGATGTTTCAATAAAAAAAAAAAACGAAGTGATATTACATGAAAAGAGAAAAACCCGTAATCCTATATACAATTTGTGAGAGAACGTTGCACAATTTTAGGGATGAAGACATTCTATGGTAGCCCAATTGACTATATGCATTGTGTTGTGACGAGATTATGTGGAACTGGGATATTATGTATTATACTAACAATTATTAATATTAATTTCTGATTTTTGCTAACATACTAACAAGAACAATCATTTTAGCAAGGAATGTTGGGAGCTTCTGGGTTTAGATGCATAACGTCCGTATATCCAATGACCTAAAGAAAATCCAATCCTTCTACCATTTCCAAATGGGGGTTGGCCCCAACAGTATTGCTCCTAGTCCCACCCACATTTCTAAATTTCCAAAACTACCCATCCCCACATTGTAGAGCGAAATCATGCTTCTGTTACACAAGTAGGGGTGTGAAAAAAAATTATACAACAAAAAAATAGGATTCCATTATACAACGTGCAATTAATGTACAAGTGGGGATGTGAAAAAAAAATTGCACAAGGAAAATATGATTATGCGGTAGTGCTGTGTATTTTTTTTTTTTTGCACCCCACAACGAAACGGAAACACAATTTGGTTTTTATTGAATATTGAAACCGAATCGTATTTCCGTTGAGCACCTCCGCGCACCTCGACCCAAACAATACGTTGTGCGGGGGGAACATTCTAATATCCATGATCTTATGCCGTCATCGAAAAGGAGAAGCGTCGCGAATGTGGCCGCATATTACTCATGGAGAAGGAGAAGTGCCACTGTGGTGTTTGGACATGGTGGTGCAGGGGTGGTTTTGCGGTGGCCGCATGGCTGGAGTCAGGAGCGGCGTTGGGGTCTTTGGGTTTAGATTTGGCCGGGGTGGGTGTGCATGGTGAGGAGGTCGCGCGTAGATCTGACCCATGTGGGTGTGTGTATGATGGTTTTGGTATTTGGTTAGTGGTGGTGGTGCGCGGCATGGAGGAGACGAGGTAAGATGGCCGCAAGGTGCGGAGGTGGTCGGCGGTTATGATGGCTGCGCATGGAGGTGATGGATTGGGAGAGAAGAAGGTGAAGGGAAGAGTGAAGGGTAAAAAGGTCTTTTTCTCATTATTGTAGGGGCCAGTAACAATAAGGTTGGGGCCAATATCAATCCCCTTTCCAAGTTTCTACCAACACAAGGCTCAAGAAGGCCCAACAATTTGGAACTGCGAACACAGTTTTCTTCAGAAAAAGTTCAATTGTCTTCTGAAATATTTCTCCTCTTTTTTTCTGTCAATTTTTTCTTTTTTGTAATTACTATAATGAACTAATGATTTCTTTACAATGTGAGAAAAATAAGAGAAAAAATGTGAGATAAGATATGATAATATGGTGTGATAAATTGAGAAAAAAAATAAGATAAAGTCGTAAAAAGTATTATAAATATTTGTTACATGTATATTGTAATAAAACTACAAGGAATGAAAAAACTTAGTAAGCTTTCAGTGAAGTTGAATATCTTGCAATCAAAATAGAAAGAACAAAGAACTTTCTACGGGTGAAAATGCACTGTACAAAATTAATACTAGTTAACAAACCAAATAAAAACGAACAATTTCTTTAAGATAAACTTAGATACAGTTTAATACGTGGTTTTGATACTATTGCTAATTAAAGTTACAAATGAGTAGTATCCGTATAGCAAAGATTGATACTAATTTTTAAGGTGAGATTTCACTTTATTAGGAAAAATACCAAAAGTTCCATAACCTTTTATCCAAAATTTAGCCCGGGTTTTTTTGTTTCCTTCTGCATCTAAAAGTATCAAATTCCTCCTGCACAACCAAGAAAGAGGCATTCAAATGACATCCATTTTACTGTCCTTAACTGTTACTGAATTGTAAACATAGCTTGTTGACAATTCAATATTACCCATGACTTGCAAAATTGCATAAATATTTGGTAGACTTAGGTTTGCCTTCTTTCGTACAGAATAAAATAGTTGAAAGTTTTTTTTTGGGTGAATAAAATAATTGAAAGTTGAAACGATTCAATCTAACATATTGTTATAGTGATATGCACATGGAGTCAGAAGTGGAAGATGTTACCTTCACTATATTGTTATTGTAGTATTAAAATACTTTCCTCTTGCGCCTCCTTGCTTTCCGCAAAATTCGCTCAGTTTCTTCCTCTGTTTCCTTGGTCAAGTTGCCAAGAAGGTCTTCTCCTGTTCTCCGTGGAAACATACATTTACAGCAGTTATTATTTCTATTCAAATGACGAATAACAAGATATTTATAAAGAGTTAAATTAAATATATATTGCAAATCAATTAATACACAGTTAGCTTTATAGTACAATGCACACAAATTTCCATAATTAAAATCTGGCCACAGTGTGCATTTTTAATTATAGTCATATAGTAGTAGTAGTAGTATTCATTGCCTATAATATAAAAGAAAATCAAGAAGTTCTATTGTCGTTTTGTCAACTACCTGAGTTTTCTTGGAACAAGCAGGAAAAACCTCCATCAATATCCTCATCAGATTCTATGACAATAGCACAGTCTCTACCTCCCCTTATATACTGTCATTGAAATAGCACATGACAATTGATAAAACACACATAAGATTTGTAAAATACTGAAATTAATAAAAAGAAATCATTAACATGAAAATTAAGTGACAATTCTCACTGTCAAATGCTTCTTATATGACTGTTCGTATCATAATTCAACTAATAAAAGGGCATGTAACTTTCTGATCATGAATAGAAAGAGACAATTTTTTTTAAAATACCTTCTCAATGTGTGGTTCTTTTTTCTTTTGCACCATATCATATTTTCTTCTATCTGAAAAAGGGACTCTTTCTTTTTTTACTGGCTTCCAGCCTCCCATTTCCACCTCTGGAGCTACAGTAGCTTGTATGCTCACCTTCGCCTCACTAAAGTCAAGAAAAATACCTTGACCTTGGTCATGCTTATAATCATAACAGATGCTTTTGCAAGTGTCAGATATAACTAGTCGTAAATATAAAGCATTAACAATTCGATACAATTGGAGAAACAAGTATACTATAAAATAAATCAGCACTCCGATATAGCTGGATTTTGTCAGCCAAATAGCAAAGGTGGATATTATAAATAAAACTAATGATTAAGAGTGCAGAAAATCGAATAATTGCTATCACGTGTTTGTTGTGAAAAAATAGGAAACGCACAATTCTAAAGAACAAAGGATGAATAGCCTCCAAAAGAAATGACTCACCGGTTCAGAAGGTGAGAATTTGGAAATACATTAATTACGGAAAAATGAACCATATTTAATAGTTTATGATTTTTTTTTCTTTTTTTATATTGCTGGATTAATGAATATCGATAGGATCAGGTTTCCTCCCGGAGAAGAAGGAAACTTATCATACAATCAGAGTCCCACATTGAGTAAAATAAATTACTGAATGTGGTACTTAAATCATAAAGCTCCCTCAACTTTCAATAATAGCACTGATTGATCGAGACTTAAATAAACGAGGACATCTCAACTACAAAGTCCTAACAAATAGTGTTATTCTCTATTTTTTGAGATAATGTGTTTGTCAAATCTAATTCATTCAGCCACAAAGCAATGCAGCGGTTTAATCCAATAAATCGAGTTTTTTTTACTCAACTATCATGTTGTTTGGAACAACTTACACACATATGAAAGCTACGAAATAAATAATTGTCACTAATCTATCTCTTTCAGATCAAATATATGTCATGCCATAAAAAATTAAATTCAATCCACAGTATATTAGTCCTCACATTTTGTAGTGAAAAGTATATGATAATATTATTAATATACAAATTGAAAAGTATATGATAAATATATGTCATGTCAATGCTTCAAAATTGCTTCATAAATAAAACTTACTGAAATTGACAAATAATGCAGACAAATGGATGTAACTTCTCTAATTGATTAGACACTAATAGTAGAGTAGGCGAAGTTAAAAGTTAAACATACTTAGCAAGAGGCTGACGCATTTTCGGTGTGGTAATCTGTTTGGTAATACTCTGCAAGCCAACAATGGAAAGAATAATCAGGATTCAAGAGCACGTAATCTTTCACAAATGAAAAAATGGAACAAGCTAATAGTACATTTACCATTAAAAAAATAACAGCGAAGTATGTTAATGGTTCATTAATAGAGATAAAGCACCTTTGAAGACAAAGTGGTCGGCGCCAGATCCTTTTGGTTGACGCTTTTTAGATTGCAAGAAATTTCCTGCAAGTACTCATTAGTAAAGTATCATTGTTGACAGTCATCTGGGTAACTATAGTGGTGAAAAAAAAATGAGAAGAGGGTTTCAAGAAATCTTTACATTGTAAAAATTATATGTACCTAACCTTAAAAATTAAAAGTTTACTACGTGTTCATGTTTTAATCATTATTGTCATATGGTACGTGCCTGCATTTCCTTGGTGATGTTACGGAGATCATTTTGTACGTTTTGCAGAGAGGCTTCAATTAGCTGAGGCAACGCAGAAACCGCCAAATATACTTCCCGTAACTTCTCTTTCTTTGAAACATGGCTCATTTGTTCAGCTAAAGATTTCAGGCTCCCTTCAATGATTGCTTTAATTTCTTCTTGTCCTTTAGTCTGATTTAAAACCAGACTATCAGTCTCATTTGTTCAGATAAAGATATCCATTGATGTTAGTGAAATAATGCACGTTAAGACAGAAATCAGGCTATTACCATTAACTGAAGTGAGTTATCCTGAGCAATCAACTTCTGCCTTATGCATTCCACTGAATGGAAAGTGAGGAGTTAAAATTATACACTAGGTTATAAAAGTAATTCAAATAATAGACCGAGCCACAGAATACTTTCAGATTATAAATTTGAAGATGAGTGCAATGCACCCATCCAAAAAAAAGTCCAGACTGAGCAGGTTAGCATCAAACAGTAAATCGAGCTAGATATCAGAGTTCTTAGTATAAAAAATGAGGCTGCCTTCAGCTGAAGTGTGTTTCAAAGAATATACAATTGTTGGAAAATGCAACATAAGCAGAGAATCAAAGGAGCGGCATACAAAATTTCAGTAGAACATCTTGATTGGTATAAATACAACTTCAAAAAATCTTTTTCAGAATATTGTCAACAGTTATAATGTGAGTCTCTTACCCTCCAAAGTAATTTCCTTTGTTCCTTTGTTTACTTGCATTACATCACTTTGAACAGAATCCAAGATCATTGTGAATCTGCCCAATGAAGTTTCCATTATGCCAATTCGGTGTTCAAGTCCTTCACTTAACTGACCTGCTAGAGCAAATAATAGATTTATTATCATCAGTAAAGTAACATGCGAACGTAAAAGGACTCTAACTCAATTGACTTCCTGCCTTTGTCTCATGATCACTCTTAGATATGTGTCTAATGTGGATGCCAAAAATATAAGCTAGAAAAATAAAACACATTTTCATTAAATACTCTTACTTTTATGATCAGCAGAATGCCATTTGAGCATTAGATTGGACGAAGATCTTGAGTTAGGTGCTTGACTCTCTTCCCGTGAATATGTAGGTCGGGAGAAGCTAGACATCCTCCTCAAAGAGTTTTCATGTTCTTGAGAACCAACTCTCTACAAGGATTGTAAGAATATAATAAACATTCAAATAGAATCTTGAATTGCTCGTAGTTATGCTTATATACTTATTAATGTTAAAAACCAAATATGTTAGGTTTACTTAAAACATTTCATAATTGAGTGAAGCCTCTTAGAAGATGCTTTCTATTTACCAGGAAAACTTACTGGTAATAACCTGTTAGTATTATGCATCTGAATAATCGGAAGCAGGGTATAGGAGGTTTTTCCTATGATATTTGTCAGCCAAACTTAACACGTAGTGCTTTTTAGTGTTGTTATTCAACCTAGATTGCAGTTTCAGCTTGATAATCTATGCTGATCTTGAATGCAAATCTTTTTATTATATGAATTACCGAGCTAAAACTCCAAATATAATTGGAAACAACACCAAAATTACCTAAGGAATGACATCTAAGTTTTGTCCTAAATTTGTAGTTTTACTTTTAAGTCCCACACAACACAAGATAATGACAAATATGATAAATCTAAGGTTAACCACTGAATAAATTGCTACACTCTCTGTCTGTGTAGCCTAAGCAGCACAGGGACAAAATTAACAGCATCATTAGCAATTTCTCTCGCAGATCATGCTTTATTTCTACTGGTTTGACATTAGTTTTTTTTTTTAGGAGTCACGAAAAATTTATAAAAAGAAGTACAATCAGGCTTATTTTCAGAACAAGAATGCTACAAGGAAAACCACTACTACATCATCATCATAAAGCAAGAATTAACCTGATCGTTCGTCGTGACGGCCTCGTCGAGAGAGTTTTGGGAGAAATGTGACAGCAATCCGTGCTGAGACGAAATTCCCTGAGAAAGCGACTGCTGAGATGGCTGCGAGTGATGCTGAGAGTGATTCGCTTGCAATCCACTCGTTACATTGTTCGCTTTCCTTCATACAGCAAAAAACGATAAAGAAAAAAAAAGTGTCAACATCAACACTACTACATCACTATTTGTCGTATACAGATAGCTCAAGAAAAGAAGCACGAATTCGAAATGCGTCATAATAATATGCCTGAACTACGGTTCATCAGAGTTCGCCTAGATAATTCAAATTACAAATCATTTTAGCTTAGTTTCCAGATCTCGTTGTTTCGCAGGATCCAAACAGAGCGTGATCTGCAGAAAATCATGATATTCGAAAACACGAAGTGAATTGAATTGAAGCAAAAATTCATCCTCGAAAAGGACGCGTGTCGGAACGAAGTTCAAATCTACAACTACAGCTTCTTGTTCTCTCGGAACAAACTAATCGAATGAAGATATTCTATGAGAAACAGTGGATTGAATGAAGTGAATCGTAATTTGAAAAGTGAAAAGCGAGAAAACGATGAGAGAGAGAGAGAGTGACCTTCGATGAATGAGAGGAGGAGGAAAGACAGAAATGGAATTGAGATCGCAGGCTCTGTTGATCTTCATTTTCGTTTCGGATCGGAGATGAAACGGTGGTTAAGTAATCGTCGTCGTAACTTGCATAAACGGCAAGCGTTTCGAGATTGCGAGAGAAGAAGAGAAGGAGGATCGCAAATAAAGGCGGGAATGGAATGGGAATTTGAAGATGGAAGAGAGAGACCGTTGGTTTGGTTCGGGGTGGTATTTATTATATTAGTTGGTTTAAATAGAAAATGGGCTGGATCAGGAGACACGGTTCTTTTCCACCAAAAAAAAAGAGACACTGTTCTTCTTTCAAAGTTCAAATTAGGAAGAATTTCAGATTTCATCTTCCATGTCTTTAATAATTATCCTGATTTAGGATGAAAGAAAAGAAAATAGAGATAAAAAAATATAGATAATTATACATTTTTTCTATTTGGTTAAAGGAAAAATATAAAAAATACAAATATAAGGTTTTACAAATAAAAAAATGTTCTTTTTTATTTTTAAATTTGAATTTTTAAATTTTCTCTCCTCTCTTATTTTGTATTTCCTCTAAAGAAAAGGTAAAAGGAGCGTTAGAATAATTTATTTTATATTCACCAGAATTTTCCATTAAAACCATATTTGTAACCAAAAGCTCCTCTTTTTTTTAGATCGACAAATTAAAAATATGTCTTAAATGAAAATCATAAGTGTCAATAAGTACAACAATTTGTAACCACTCATTTAATGTCTAAAGCTAAGGTTCAACAACAACACATTTTCTTCATGCATCTTACACTATACAACTCAAAATGAATGCATAAAATAAGATTCAATAATAGACTTACATCAAGAATAAGACACATGAATCGTCAATCCACTCTCACACTTCCTATACCCTCCTCCGTGCACGTCTTCCACAGTTAGCCAAGCTCCATGCACCTCAAAGCCTCTAAATACACCATCGCATCTCATAGATGCTAAGGTGATTTACAATTCACATAACAAAAGTGTAGTCAAAATGACTTGATCTTGTTTTTCATCCAAGACCAAGCTAGAAACTCCACTTCTTGTATGACCGATTCCTCCTCAAATTCCTTGTTTTGAAAAATGCTTTCATTCCTTGGCTTCCACACACATCACAATATTGCACACCACACCACATATCATCATCTCTCTTTTGCCCGTTTATCATTGATAAAACTCACATGTTGCCACATTTTGAGGTAATACCACATCAAGACATAACCAATTATAACACCTTTTCCATATGGCATCTACCTTTGAGCACATGAATAGGATATGAGAGCAAGTTTCTATTTTACTATAACACAACGGGCATGTCAACAAATTTTATTCAAGTATGATATTCCTCTCTTACCAAGGTTCTCTCTTGTTGGGAGCCTATTTTTGAGAGCTCTCCATATAAAATATATCACCTTGGTAGGCACATTTGGATTCCACATGAAGGAAAAAAATGTGATTGGGTTGTGAAATATATAGTAGCTCATGTAAAGACTTATATGATGAGCTCACACTATATTCCCCATTACCATCTTTTAGTCACACCCATTTATCCTCCTTTTGCAAATGCACTTGTACATTTTTCAACAACAAATGAAAAGCTTCTACCACTTCATGCTCCCAGGCAAACCAATTCCTCCTCCATTTGAAATCTCATTTTCACTCGCTTCCCTCCCACACAGTCATATCTTTTATAAACCATTATTTTTGCTCTGAATTTGTAAAAAAAAAGTCTACTATGAGATGGGGTAAAACACTCCCCTCCCCATAAGCTCCTCTAATTTACTTTTCTCGAAATTCCCTACCCTCACAATTTTTCTCAAAAAAGTTATTTAATTAAGAACTTTTATATAAAGAGTGTTTAAGGAAAAAAAAACATGTTGGATTGAATATTACCAACAATATTTTTTTCGTAACACAACTTCTTTTACATATTGGAGAATAAGCCAAAAGAAAAATGAAACTTATTAAAAAAAAAAAATACACCCACATCGGTGAAGATAAACCTCATTAATCCAGTTTACTTAAATGATTAGGTGTCCCAATTAGAGTTAGAAAACCATTTGTTTTTTTGCACTTTAATGAAAAGTATAATTTTTAATCTAAATTTACAATTGAAATAAATTTGTAAACACAATCTAATTACACTTAAGAATTTAATAATAATTGTGAAGCATAGTGGCTGTACATCTGTGGGCTCCATGTTGACCAAGAACAAGAAAAAGCTCGTATGGCTGTATGGCCTGCTTCGTGTTTTCGTGATCATGCATATTCCCTGGCATATTCTTCTGCCGGTGTCCACCTTCCATGCATATAGTTGCTAATCAAACCATTAATGTCCACAAAACTATTTTTTTTTTATTCTGTCTTTGTTGTAGATGATAACACATTAACGATGTGTTTGGTTTAAAGAAAACAAATAAAAGATAATTTTTTTAATTAAAATAAAATGTACAAGACATTGATCCCACAAAATATAATATAATTTTTTTTCCTTTAAAACAATCAAAGTCTGACACGTATGGGTCCTCCTATTGTTTAATATATGGTGTTAATGTTAATTAGTAAAATAAACGAGGTTAGGTTAGGCTAAGTGGCTAACCAACCATATCTCCAAGAATCGTGGACTCAAAGCGACGCCAATGCTACAGCAGATATGTAATCACGTCCTTTATGATGCAAATTTCTTTAATCAACGGTCCAACGACTCATGTAATAAAATATAATATTTACTTTTTTTATATATTGTCAAATTACTCCAAAAATAAAATAAAATTAAATCCATGAATAAAATTGACCTCTTCTAAGAACATAAACTACTAAATAGTTGACCACAATTAAGTTCATGTAGATAGATTTTACGTTGAGTTAAGTTGTGCAAGACCTGAGTCTGACATTAACATATATGATATTTTCATCATTGCAGTTGTTAATACTTAATTTCGATTTTTATTCCTAGATATGAGGCGAACTTTTTTAACCAACAGCACCAACTCATGTAAAATTATTTTTAAAGAAAAGTAATGATCCATTTTTCTAATTATCTCGATTCCATTATCGGGTTTGCCAGTGGAAAACTATTAAGAAATACTGCTTAGTTTTTTATTTATTGTTTCATATTGGCACATTCCTCCCAAAAAGAACAAAATCTATGGAATAAATTTGGCCTCTTATTTCCTAGAACATGATTTATTGATTTATTTAATTAATTGGCATGATATACATGCAAGTTAAGCCTACGTTTCTAATGAATGGCATGCCCTATTTCCTTTCTTATTCTCTAATTAATTTTTGGCAGGTTAATAAACTGACAAAAGCACAGCAAACTTAAATTAATGCCAACTATAAAATGAATGTCTATGGTTTATTTTCCTTTTCTTTCATGTGGACCTTATCTAGGGAAACATCTCTGTACTTTCGTGAATCTTTACTAGGAAGATAAGATTTCATATTAACACATTTTATGCCTGGCACGAAACCTACGTTGAGCCTCCAGGGCTCCCATAATCACTAGTTTAGCACCATCATGCTATTAATAAATGATTCTAGTTTCTTTTCCATTGCGTATCGCTTGCATTCGGATTTTTGAATAAACTATTATACATTTTGGTCTTTTAAAATGTATAATATTGTTACATTATATTAGTCCTTAAAATTAAGAAATTTTTAAACAAGTCTTCTAAATTTTCAATTGTTTTATTTAAATCTCTCAACTTAATTACTTTCTTTCTTTTTGATTTCTAAACATATCTTAATTTTATCATTTTAAGTCACAGTTTTTTTTTAATTTTAGATTATTGTGATTGATGAAATATACTTTCATAGACTTCTTTAAATTTTTCTTGGTTTTATGAATTAACGTTATAGTACTATATATATATATATATATTATACTTTAGATTAAAATGGTTGTTTACTTAAAATAATAATCTTCCCCAACTTGTTAGTCTCCACATACATTTCCTTTTCCTTTGCCTTTCTGTCATTCTGTGTAGACTTTTATGACCATCTTGTTGCAAGGCATGCATAACACGAAATTAAATTCAATAAGAGTGGGCCAATACATGCCGAGGGAAAACAACTTCTCCTGTCAAACGTTGCATCATGCATGTAGTCTATTTTTTTAATGTGACACGTACACGGTTTACTATTAAATTTAGGAAAAACTATGATTGTTAGGTAATTAAATTTTCCGGGGAAAAGAAAGTATATATTACGGGTTCACTAATTAAGGGTCATTTTCTTGTTTACATGTTAATTTCTTTCATCCAATTTCAAGTTTCTCCATGAGTTCTTACCTTAACCAAGTGATCAGGAAGAGATTTGTTCCATGTGGAATAGCATGGATAAGGTTAAGTTGGAAACATCTAGCTAGAGCCTAGTAATGACCAAACATACAAGAAAATTGATATTTCTTAAGATTTTTTTAACAAAAAAATTATAGATAATTTTTTATATTTTCTTATTCAATATAAAAGTCGTAAAAAGGTAATATGGATTTTTTTAATAAGTAGAAAATACTTTCTTTTACAGATGTAGAAAAATAGTTCGATATCATAAATTAAATGCAATTAATTAAAAAGTAAGTAATATGTAAATATTATCATTTAATGTTTAAAATTTCATATAAAAATAATATTATCAAAATTACTGCATTTAATTTATATATTATTATTTTAACCATGTTGGTCCCTCCAAAAAAAATTTCTCAAGCTAGCTGGTGGTGTGTACAATGACATAAATGAAATTTTGAATTTAAGATCCCGTGTAAATTACCTAAATTCCTCACGCCACTAGCTAGTCTAACCCTAATATGTTTATTTGTTATATCTAATTTATATCCAATAAGTGTATGAAATGGGTCTTGTTTGCATTATATATGATAATAATTAATGTTTTACTTAACTGTAATATTGATCACACCATATATATGGGTGTTGTACGTACTAGAGTGAAAAGAGTAAATTTTAATTATTAACTACATGTCAAAATTTATTAAGAACAAGTTATTAAGAAAATCATTTAATTATAGTTTAAAAGTATGAAAACAAAATTTTGAATGTATTGGAAGAGTTTAAGATTTATCTTATGAAATTAAATACTTGTATAGGTATTTGAAAGAACTTATAAAAACAACTTTATAATCTATTCATAAGTTATTTTCAACTTAATTATTTCAATAAGCTCTTTAAGATAGATTATGAAAATAGTTTTCAAATTATACTTAAAAAATTTAATCTTATTTTCTTTAATTATAGGGAATATCTTACATCCTAACTTTTTTTAGAAGTATAGTAATAAGTTATGTTTTAGACTACTTTAATAATAGCTATAATGTGTTAATTTAAAAAATAAGTAAGAGTATATTTTGTGCGAGTGGTTTTATTATCCCTGGGACTGCAGGTTGGAAAACTTCCCATTTGCATCATTATCAATAATCTATATCTATACTGTTAATAAAAAAATATGGTATTTTGGTGTACATATTTATTTTCTTATTTCATCCTTAAATCATCTTTTCAAATTTCTTTTTTATTCTATAAGTACTCTTTTCAAGTAGTCCACATTTCACTCACATCTCAAAAATTACTCAATAATTTTTTTATTTCTCAAAATTTTTATTCTATAAGTACCCTTAGGTACTATTAATAAAGGAAATATCTCTTATTTGATGTTGATATTTCATTGGACAGTTTTATATTTTTATTGATATTTAAATTACTTCTTAAAATTTTAATTTTTTTCTAACCTATAGTAACTTTCCACTACTTTTGTAAGTTTTTTTTATTCTATCACTTTTTTTATTAACTGTATTTAACTTATGATTTTTAATTTTTTTTACTTATTATTTTAAAAAAATTAGAGGCACGGACGGAGTGTATCTATCTTCCCCTAGTTATTATAATAATATAATGGCCTAATTTTTATATATCTCTATTTTTTTGACTGATTTATTTTTTTAACTAACATTATAAACTACACTATTATTTTGTCTTTTTTTAGAGGAATTATTATGTCTTAACTACATATAAAAATCATTGCATATAAAATTTAATTTGAAAATATATAATTATACACATTCTCATTTTTATTTAATCTCCATTATCATTTATTTTTATTATTTAAGAAATATAGAGTCACAAAATGTCTCTTTTTATCTAGTGCAGTATAATAAGACAAATTTTCCATATTTATTTTTTGGCATTAATATCTCTTTTTGTACGGCAAGAAGTGCGCCATGCAACAATATCTCTTCCTACGTTGAATGAAAAATAAGAAAAATCTTTCTGAGTTACAGTTTTGACAGCTACTTCTGAAAGTTAAGTTTGATTTCGATCTAAATCAATCAGAACCAGTTGTACTGTAGTAGGGCAAATGCCAAGACATGAGTGTGTGACGAGTTCAGAACTTCGATGTTTTTAGCGAAAACAACAAAAAGACCTTTAAATACAAAAAAAAAGTCTCCAGAGTGACCACAATTAAATTGCAGAAACCGCGTGAGATGAAGAGATGTAAGTAGGTCTATTTGAATTGGGATTGGTGAAATTTATGATTTAATCTAATCAAATTTAGATAGGTTGGTTTGGGTTGATTTTTTAAGAAAGAAAAATGAAATTCAACCAAAATTAATTCATATGTAAACGGTTTGGATTGAATTAAATAAATGAGTTAAAATATTTAATTTTGTCTGTTTTTTAAAAAATATAATATTTTTTATAAGTTAAATTTTTTATTAAATGAACCAGACATAATTATTTTTTGTTAGATTTTTTATTAATTTTTTTATGATGCTGTCACATCTCACTTCATTCTACTGACTCTTCCTATGTATTTATCCAATATCCATGGAGAATGAAAAATTAAACATATTATATTTGAGATAAGGAATTTCAATAAGTATATACTGAGATGAGTTTCAAACACTTTTTTTTATGCTAAAATTAATGAGACATTATGAGGACTACTCTTTATAAATATATTCCAAATATTTTTAGAAACTCATCTAATGTGATTTAATAAAACCCTTGTGGCTTTGATCTTGAAGGTTAAGGATGCATAGATACTTACTCAATTCAGATTGATAAGTCTATGTAATCAATAACCAATAATATTTGATTTTTTAAAATTTAAATATATATATATATATATAATAATAATAATATAATACAAATTAACAGGTCAATGAATCGGTGGGTTCAGATATTAAAACCCATGACTCAATTCAAAATTCAATGGATTTGATTGATTCAGTTCTTGTCTGACTCAAATACAAAAATTACCCAATCTAAATTTTTAGGTTGATTTAGGTCAATTCAAATTTACTGATAACCCACACCCGCTTACACTTTATTGAGATCAGAAATTGGGTTATTGATTTCTCTTTCATTCAATTTTTATTTTATTATATATTTTTTTCATTTTTTATCATACCAGTCTATATGTATCCCTATTGATGCACCGTTTCACATATTTATTTTAAAATGAATAACATAAATAATAAATCATGAAAAATTATAGTAATTATATAACGGTTGAATAAGTTTTTTCTTATATATATATATATATATATATCTAGATTATTTATTATATCTATTAATTACATATCTCATATAGATAGATTATTCATTATATCTATTGATTTATCTTTTTATCACTTTTTTCTTCTACTCATATATACTTCCAAATAAAAGATTCACCTCCTAATCATATGCTCCTACAAACACAAAATTCGAGATTATCACATTCATTAATTCATTACTACATGTGCTACAATGTTGTAATACTTACCGAAAACAAACATACTTAAAACAATTTATAACTTAATAAAATGATACATATTCAAACTCTATATCATCTTTAGAACATAACATTTGAAAATGGATAATAATATTAGAATCATGTAGAAAGGGCACTCATGAACCATCATCATGAATCATGATCAAAATCAACATCATACATCAACCATCATTATGAGTCTATCAATTATCATAATCATATACACCAATCATAAACAACAAAAACAAACTCTATTTCATGGAACGATTAATCTAAGTACATCTCATTTTAAGCCAAGTGTTTAAGTTCTTTCAAAGTAACATGACTTAGTTAAGAATCATGGAGATGGTGTGAGGCATTGGCCTACAACTAAGGTTTCTAAAATCTAAAGTGTGTCTAACTTCTTAAAGTAAGAAACCAAAAACAGAAGGACAATCATGAGTTCTATGTCAAAGTGTAGATAATAAAAGTTGTATATGACAAGAAATATGATTCTAGAAGTAGCCAAGTCAAGGGATAAATATCAGAAACTACACATGACAAGATTATCAAGAGATGCATTATTGAAGATGATAGTGAAGACAAACATGTTTACACCGTCAAGAAACATACACCAAAAGTTGTGAAGAATAACATCGATCATTCACTAGTGTATTGATGCACTATCGTGACAAGTTATTCTGATGATAATGATTAGATTTGAAGAGAAGAACTAGTTTCGAATTGCTAGTCCTATACCATCAAGGCAATCATGTAAAAGAAAGGAGTCTCTCACATTTGCAACAATCATAAAAAGATCAAATACTATTTTGTAGAAAAATCACTTTTTTGAAGAGTAACAAACCTCATGACTATGCTGGAGAAAGGAGAAATCATAAATCATTGACAATAGTAGGCATCGACAGATTAATTTAAAATTCAAAGTTGTGTGCAAGTTGTTCCAACTAAGGAAGGACGAGGAACCAACTTGTGATGGGTCCAACTTAGAGTAGATCTCCTTGGCCTCCAAGCCTCTTAAGACAAGGAGTAATGAATCTCCTTGGCCTCCAAGACAAGGTGCAACAATCATCTTCAAAGGGTCTATATAAGGACATTGAAGTGCAACTGGAGTTCTTTGCTAGAAAGGAAAAAGTATAGAGAGGACAAAGGTCAAAAGCCATATATATATATATATATATATATATATATATATATATATATATATATATATATATCATTAGCTTCTGATACTAGACTTCGTTAGCCTAGTCTCTCTTGAACTAAAGAGTCAAATCTATCTAGTCATAAAGAGTCTGTAAACATCTTCTCAAAGGAATCTTATTGATAGGTTTTCCTTGTGAGATGTATTAGATACTTTCCAAATAGAACCCATTTAAGATAGGCAGCCTCAGAACAATAATTAGGAGAATTCTCTTCTGAAGGTTGAGAGTGACCACAATAGATTATTGTGAAAATCAAGTAGCAAGTGTTATTGAGGGTCCAAAGTCTGGAGTGACTTTTCGAAATAATACTTAGGGGGAATTTGTGAAGGCTTAGAAAATATTGAGTCTAGGAGCTTGTGGAGATTTCAAGAAAGAAAAAATACCATTGTTGGTGCAAATCCTAAAAGTGTAGGGACTTGGTGTAGTCCAAGATTGTATGAACCAATATAATTCATGTGGGTATTTTATTCTTTTTATTGTTTTTGATGCATTTTAAATGATTATATATCTGATTACTTTGATTACCCAATGGATACCAATCAATGTGAGCTTCATCAATTATGTTTGTTATTTTTTTGCTGAATGGTCATCAATTATGCTTTAGGTCCTTGTTGTTAGATTTCATCTTAAAATCAATTGACATTAAGTGAAGATGCCCAACAGATATTTAAGCTGCACTCCAGGGATTGAGACAACCGATGTGAGACTTGGGCATTTCCCAATACTTGTAATATAGCTTTCTTTTTATAGTCCTTATAAAATATTTATCTTTCAAAATAATTCATGTCAAAGGCATTTACAATAACACACACCCACACACATATATTAGAATGAATTAAATTATACTGGTGTAATTTTGACAACTATTATATCATCTATAACTTTTAATTGAATAATATTTTCTTAAGATTCATTATTAGATTAAAAATTTCTTTCACATAAATCACATATGTAAAATATTATATATATATATATATATATATATATATATATATATATATATATATATATATATATATATATATATATATATACACATTTATTGGATGAATAATGATAGATGCTTAGATAAACACTTCTCCATTACAAACATTTAATGTCATTGTCATTTTCTTTTTTTTTTCTTCTTCTCATCACGTTATATTATCATCTATGAACCTATATTTAGTTATTAACCTTTTTCTTTCTTGATGTCAAAATAACACAAGAGTGTGCACCATTTTTATTATTGGATATCAGTCCAAGTTACACCTGTTTTAATGTGTGACAAATATATCATATTAATTTAATAGATTAAGATTACAATTGTTGTAACACCCCGATCGAATCACACCAAAGTGAGAAGGATTTAAAAGTTGTGCAAGTATGAGACTGTAAAGCTGAAAATGACTTAAAAAAAATTAATTGGTACTATCTATATCAATTAGATGTATCTACTTTTCCCTAGCCTATTACATAAAACTCCACACTTAAGCGTGTTTGGCTTAGAGTAGTTATGCGATAAGTGACCTTATGGAAAATTTATTAAAAAACGTGTGAATGAAGACAAAACACGATGAAAAGTTTCATGTTAATTTGTAGAGTCAATGCCGAGAAGTTAAGAATCAAGAAGTTACCGTCGTTATTCCCGAAGATTGGAAATTGGAAGTCCAAGTAGTGTGGCTAAACTCTTTCTTCGAAACTTCGCAAGAATAGGGAACATGGAGGGAGAAGAAGAAAAAAAGGTGCATAAGCCAAAAGTTGTAGGGACATGGGGTTGTTCTTGTAATTTCCTAGGTTCCTTTGTGTTTCTATTTATGATTACTTCGGTGTCTCTTCTGTTTGTACATTACCATGGTATCAGCTCAAGACAACGGCACCCTTTTCTATTCCTATTAGACAACAAGATAAACACCTGCAGATATATAAAAATAAGGCCATTTCCTTTTCATTTCATCACTTTCCATCATCCTATGAATTTTTTTTATATGATGATAGACAATGAACATGTTGCATATTTTTGCAAATTTGAGTGTCCTAGGTTGAGTTTGTGCCACTTCTAGGTAGAGAAAAGCTGAATATTTTGTTCATGCTTTTTAATTTAATATTTTGTTGAGTGGGAATTCCATTTCAGCTAGGGGAGATTTTGGTTATGAATTCTCTTAATTGAGACAAGTGGAAAGAGCTTTGTAAAGAATAAAGATGTGCTTTTTTTTATATTTCTTTTTCCGTTCTTGAGAGAAATATTGGCTAGTTTGAGAAATTTTATTTATTGCTTTATTCATTTTTTTTGGTTTTGGGTAATTGGGATTACCAAGTTTTGATGATTATGTTTTTGGGTAGATTGAGATGTGGTGTGTAATTGATAAGAATCAACAGGACAAGACAGAAAGACACAACAATTCCGGATGAATTGATAAGCCATGGACCTTGTTCTTGTAGTGCTTCAATGTCCTTGTTTCTTGTTTGATCCTCATTAGTAATAGAGAGAAAATTCTTAGTAACTGAATTCTTTTATATTTCGTTGGCTAGAAAGTTGAATTGGAATGTTGAGTTTCTCAGTTTAACGTAATTCTCTTCAGAAGAGGAAGAAAGAGTCTTTTTAGAAGAGTCTCTTAACTGTTTTCAACCATCTTTCATCTGTTTTAGCATGGCTGTGGTGAGTCCTATGCCTGCAACTCCACCACAGGTCAATCCTGTGAACTTGCTTCGTAATACTGGGGTTCCTGGAATCATGACTAGTAGGAGAGAAATTGTAAATGAACCTAGTCCAAGTATGGTTAATGAGACAATCTATGTTGCCGTGGCAAAAGATGTGAAAGATAGCAAATTAAATCTGATATGGGCAATACAGAACTCTGGAGGAAGGAGAATTTGCATCCTTCATGTTCACGTGCCAGCACCTATGATCCCCTTGGCCTTGAGTAAGTTTGCAGCATGTGTGTGTGTGTGCATATGCAATTTTATTTGCGGATTAAGATTATAGTTTGATACTTTTTTCTTTTTTTTGAAATTTTATACAGGCTAAACCTGCCTAAATTAAAGTCAGTGGCTCATTCCTAGTAGACATAATCAATCAAAAGTTAAAGATAATTTTTAGTACAAATTTTATTAATTTTTAACAAATCATAGGCTTTTTAATTGATTGTGCCAATGAACATTATTCTTCTCTTACAAGAATTGCTCGTTTGATGACCATTATTTTAGAAATTACTAGGGGATTTGAACTGAAACTCAAAATGGCCCAGAAGATAATCAGTCCTTTGTTTAAATTCTAGTGTTAAGAATTTATTTAACTACGCTATGACTTATGATGTTTTCTAGGTCTGCTTTTGTCAAATCCAACATTTGACGTATGATTTATTCTTTCTAGCAGTTAATTTCAAGGACTGAATTTAGCTGTAAAAATAATTTGCTGTGCTGTGTACGATTTTCATTTTCTCATGATGATCTTTAACTTCTTCATTTGGATATTTACAGTGGGTGCCAAATTTCCTGCAAGTGCGCTGAGAGAGGAGGGAGTTCAAGATTACCACGAAAGAGAAAGACTAAAAATGCACAAGACTCTGGATGCTTACCTTTTTATCTGTCAAAGGATGGGGGTAGATTTTCTAGCAAACCTTTTTTTCAAAAGTAAACTTACTTTGTTTTTGACTAATAATAATTTTCTGATATAGGTTCGTGCAAGGAAACTACTACACATTGAAATGGATTGCATAGAAAAAGGAATTGTTGAACTCATCTCCCGGTATGGCATACAGAAACTTGTAATGGGAGCAGCATCTGATAAGTACCATTCAAGGTAAGAAGCCAGCTAACATATTAGCTAATTCAGAAGCTAATTTTAGCTCATAGAGAAACTCACTTCATTTTTTTCTTTTTATTTTCTTCTCCTAAAAGTCTTTCTGGAGAAGCTTACCCAAACAGACCCGTAGCCATATTATCTGTGTGGGGCTTGGAGCTTTCTGTTAAGCATGTTATACTTTCACTGTTTTGAATTACTATTTCTCAACATTCTTATCTGTGGAGCTTGACTTTGATCTCTCCCTCTTTGATTTAATTCCCCTCTTGAGGATTTTGGCTTAACAGCAAAATTCATAACCCTTTGAAATTTATATCCATTTGTAACTTTGCTGGACTGTATTTCATTTTATAAATAAATTCTGATGATAAACCATTTGTAACCTGAATATTTTGTTATCTCTATATCAGTTATGAGTCACTATAATCTTTCCAATGAGCTCCCACTTGGATGATGTTGCAGGAGGATGACATCCCTCAGATCTAAGAAAGCTATATATGTATGTGAACAAGCTCCAGCTTCTTGTCATATACAGTTTATCTGCAACGGCTACCTCATACATACAAGGTATGTTGTGTTATGAAAACTGATGACTTCTAAGTACAAGGGATAGTGTCTTGATTTTATTTTGAACTTTGATTTGATGTACTCTCCCAATAGTATTTGAACATATTATCTTTGGTACTGATATAAGTGCTATATCAATTCAGGGATTGCAGTTTGAATAGAGGGAATGTAGAGGTTGAATTTCCTTTGTTGCAGCAAATGGCAAACTCTGAAGTTGGACATTCACCTAACTTGAGTTTCCAATCAATTTTGCAAGGGCAAAACCATGGGATAAAATTAACTAATCCAGCTCAAGAGTTATTTCGTAGAGTAAGGTCTGTTAATGATGGACATATGAGAAGCCTTGAATCTGTTTCTTCTTCAGAAGGGTTTTTAACTCCACCAAGCAAGTTCAGTAAAAACATAAGTTCTATTGAACCAGGATTGACCCCAAATTTGATTAATGATGGAAGTGAGAATGCATTAGACTTGATTTTGAATTACCCTTCTCTGATTAACAAGGATCTTCATCATTCATCATCTCCTAGTGTACTGGTATGCATACTTTATCCTCTTTCAGAATGTGTAAGGCATCTTACTTCTGAGCCTTATGATAATATTTTAAAATTGTGATGGAACGCTAGCAGGATGAAGGAATGGATGATGCTCTCTATTATCAACTTGAACAAGTAATGGCTGAGGCTTCGAATGCTAGGCGTGATGCATATCAAGAAACTGTTAGGCGCAGTAAAGCTGAAAAAGATGCTATTGATGCTATTCACAGGGTAACTATTCTCTTGTTGAGTTCTTATTACTTCTGCAATGTGTGGATGATCATGTTTATAATGTGAATAGTTAGTTAATTCTAGTTGTTTGTATCCCATTTTCAAGTTTTTTAAATAATTCTAAGTGGTAAAGCATTGGTCAGACCTAATTATAATCTTAACTGATGCTAAGCTCATTTGAATGAATGAGCATCACTTGAGGTTGTCTCATCGTGTGCTGAAATTGCAAGTTGATATAACTTCTAATTAGAATCTTTTTGAACCACCCAATTGGCAGGCTAAAGCCACTGAAAACTTGTACAAAGAAGAGCTGAAACTAAGGAAAGAACAAGAAGAAGCAGTAGAAAAAGCAAATGAAAAACTTAACAATATGAAGAGCCAGACAGACAAAGTTAATGAGGAACTCCGACTTGCCTTAGATCAGAACTCATCACTAGAGAATCAAATTGCATCAACTGAACTTATGGTAAAGGAGTTGAAGCAAAAGATTATATCTGCCTTGGACCTGTTACAAAACTACAAGGATGAGCTAGATGATTTGCAAATACAGCGTGATAATGCAGTGGGAGAGGCTGAGGAGTTTAGGAGCAAACAAGGGGAAGCCTCATCAAGCGCACAGGAGCTTCACTGCTTCTCAGATTTTTCCTTTCAAGAGATTAAAGAAGCAACAAGTAACTTCAATCCATCCAAGAAGATTGGAGAAGGTGGATATGGAAGTATATTTAAAGGTGTCTTGCGTCACACTGAGGTGGCTATAAAAATGTTGAATCCTGACAGCACGCAAGGACCTTTGGAGTTTCAACAGGAGGTAGGATGGATTGAGTTTTGCTTGATATTTTGGACATCATCCTATTTTGGTCAGCAATAATAATTTTTGGCTAGTTGAATAATATGAATGTCTTAAAGTTGGTTGTAATGTGTAAGTTGTTATATGTGGAGCTATAAAATGAATTTGAATTTGAGTCCTTTGACCTTATCTAGTCCAGTTTTGTAGTGACACAGATATATTCTTTACTCCCATTTTGGTTTGAGTTGTGGTATTCATACAACAACTCATTGTGTCGATTTCTCTCTATCACATCATTTGTTATATCTCATCTTTCTCTCTCTGTTAGTTGTACAAATTGTTATACAAGTTGTTGGACAAATAACATTTTTCTGCTTTGGTTTTGTATCAGGTTGAAGTATTGAGCAAGTTAAGGCATCCCAATCTTATCACACTTATAGGAGCCTGCGCAGAATCTTGGACTCTTGTCTATGAGTATTTACCTAATGGAAGCCTTGAAGATCGTCTCAACCGCAAGGATAACACACCTCCACTATCATGGCAAACTCGAATTTGCATTGCTGCAGAACTTTGTTCTGCTCTCAATTTTCTTCACTCCAATAAACCTCACAGCATAGCGCATGGCGACTTAAAACCCGCCAACATTCTCCTCGATGCAAACCTTGTTAGCAAGCTCAGTGACTTTGGAATCTGCCGTATATTATCTTGTCAAGACAGTTCCAGTAATAGTACTACACAGTTTTGGAGGACTGTTCCAAAGGGAACTTTTGTGTATGTGGATCCTGAATTCCTTGCTTCTGGTGAACTTACACCAAAGTCAGATGTTTATTCATTTGGAATCATTTTATTGAGATTGATGACTGGGAAACCAGCCCTGGGAATAATAAAGGAAGTGCAATATGCATTAGATGCTGGAAAGTTGAAATCCATCTTGGATCCTTTGGCTGGAGAATGGCCATTTATGCTGGCTGAAGAGCTGATTCGCTTGGCTTTGAGGTGTTGCGAGATGAATCGGAAGAACCGGCCAGAACTTTATTCAGATGTTTGGAGGATACTGGAACCAATGAGGGCTTCTTCAGTAGTCACAAACACCTCTCAACTGGGTTCTCAAAGGCTATGCCAACCTCCTCCTTATTTTATTTGTCCAATCTTTCTGGTAACTCATTCTTTCTATCTTCATTTTTAGTTTCAGCTCAACCAAAATATGTATCCTCAGATGCTTTAGGATCTTTTGGAATAGTGAACTCTTCAAAGTTCAAACAATATATGCATCTCAATGACCAATTTACATAGAAAATTTAAGTTAAATTAATTTTTTTGTCCTCTAGTTTTTTGTTTTGTTTAAGTTGATCCTTTAATTTTAAAAATCTTTTCAATTTGGTTCTACCATCTAAACTAGACCAACGGTGATGGTTTTAAACGGCTACAATATACATATTTCCTAGTCCTGTCAATTTAATTTAGACCGTAGAATCAAATTGAATCTTTCAAATATTAGATGATCAAATTAAACAAAAAATAAAGAATCAAATAGAACTTAAATAATAAATTAGAGGACAAAAATCTAATTTAACCGAAAATTTAATCAAAGTTTTGTGAGATAATTTTTTGCTGGCTGTTATGTCATATTGATTACTCTACATTTATATCCTTTTTGTATTAGTTCATACTTGCCTATTCCCAATGTGATTTTTATTTCATAACTTTTTTAAGCTTCGTTTATACAAAGGTTTTCCAAATCCATCATCCTTGTATCTGTGAACCATAGAGCTTTCATTTAGAAAAAAAAAGAGTAGCATATAAGAAAGTTCGTTCCCCCTCATTGTTTTCCTACTTTGCAGGAAGTCATGCAAGATCCACATGTAGCTTCGGATGGTTTTACTTATGAAGCTGAGGCTATACGCGAATGGCTGGAAAGTGGTCGTGACACTTCACCAAGGACAAATTCCAAGCTTGCTCATCGCAACCTTGTTCCCAACCACGCTCTTCGCCATGCGATCCAGAACTGGCTTCAAAGTCACTGATCAAGTTTCTCATTTTTTGATTAAATTGTAGCTCTACTTCTTTATATTAAGTTTATAGGAGAATTTGTTATCATACCAGTCTTTAAAATATGTAAACCACGTTTTGTATAGCCATCATGTTGTTTAGGTTCTATTTGTGCGCTTCTTTCTACCTTCAGTTATTGTAACAAGGTAGCATACCATGTATATATGGATAAACACTATCTTATGTAGTTATCTTTAGCAGTTGGTAATGCTACTGTTAATCTTAATATGAATCATTCAAAAATGAACCATCTCAACACCATGCAAGGCAAGAACTATTCAAAGTTTATATTAACGTAAACTAGAAACTAAATCAATCAAATTCAAATGATACATATTTAAGCATATATTTTCAGGAATTAAAATAACAGATTGTGGATTCTATCACAATTAAAATCTCAGTAACATTGCTGTAAACATACTAGTTGCTTTTAGGAATGTAAGAAAGTTAAAAAAATATATTCCTACTTCCCAGATCCTTCTCTGGTCGTTGCTAGAGCGGGTTGAAATGGTAAAATGTCCCGGGGCATATGAAGAATGGTATGCCAAGGTTGATCTAATTAGTAAGGAACATACTCATCCTAAAAGGATGTAGATTCAATTCCAGCTACTAATGTGAGGATCTTGTTAATGGGTAATTTGTAAATACTTTTTTTGTTATAAAATAAGATCTGTCCTGACCTGATAAGTTTCCAAATCGAACTCATCTAAATTTTTTGTTATAAAAATAAATAAAAATTATGGAGAATGGTGTTGAAATTTCCTTGATGGGGCACTTCTCACCATTAGGTTGCTCAACATACCAGGAAGCACCTCCAGTTTGTGTAGCCGTAGAGGGGGAAAAACTCCACCCTCTTTGTGATGGAGATCCACTCTCAAAATAGGTTTGTCTGCTCCCATCTGAGTTCCCTGTCAAAAAGCATTCCAAATGATACACAAGATAAAGTGAAGAGTAAGAGGTAAGAGTAGAATCATCAATTGAAATAAACATGACTCATAATTAAAATATAGGCATGTAGTAATATGAGCAACCTCAAACTGTTTCAGAGTGCTCATAAAGTTATTCGTGCTCTCTTCGTCCATGAAATTCAACCGCATGGAAGGCTTTTTTGCTGCCATCTGGATTGACATTGACAGCACATGACAGAGGATTAAGAGTTGAATCATCAATTACAATATGCAAGGTTCACATAAGATAAACATGTGTTAATGAGTGCAACAACTTCAAACTGATTCATACATCTCATTTCATGGAATTTGAAGGCTTATGATATGAGGTATGGTTTTAAACACACACTGTCACGTCCACTCTTAGAATTATAAGATGATTTACATCAGGTGACTCGAGAGTCGAGGGCTAGAATTTTATCAAACTACTCATTAACCCGCGCGTGTGCACGTTTATAAATAAATAAATGTATAATAGTAGTATAATTTAGAGAAAACAAAAATAACTAAACAAAAGAATGAATAAATTATAAAATAAAATTCACAAACTAAATTGTAAGTTTAGGGTTAAGAACATTTACAAAAATTGATATTAGTTTTTGTCTGTATTCCTAAATATTATCATCATTAGTAACCTATATCTTAAAGAAGATATAGCAAATTGTGAATTGAGGGGAGTTTCCACATAAGGAAAAATGCTTATGTGAAAGACTTTGTGATTTTTAGAAATCTAAAATTGGTAATGTCACAATCTGCAACTCATAATGATATATTATATATAAATAGATAAATGGATAATTACATATTACATCACCTTTATAAGTTCTCTTATTTTCAAATATGCACCGCCTTATTCACAAGTATATAATGCTAGGTTACTGGTAAAGAAAATATAATGCTAGATTTTCAAGTTTTGACAAAAAAAAATGCCTTACATATTTTTTTTCTTCTATAAATGACATTTTAATCAAATTTAATCTCTTAATAATTAAAAATTAATAATCATTAATATATATATATATATATATATATATATATATATATATATATATAACTTCTAAATGATCAGAATTTCAAACAATCATTTACTCAGTAATATTTGTATAATATCAATTACACGTGACAATATGACACAGCTTTCATGTCCTACTATGACAAATTTATTTTATTGCATTTTTGTGACTAAAATATTTAACCTTTATTGGGTTAGAAAGTAAATTATAAATATATACAGGCTTTATGTGAAAGAGAAAAGCAATTAATTTAGTGTATTTAGTTATCTTTAGTTAATTAAATGTAAAAATTGAAATAACAAAAAAATATCTTAACCCTTAAAAAAGAAAATAAATGTGATGCGAGAAGAGACGAAAAGAAAATTAAGAAATAAAAAAAAAAAAGAGAAAGAAGAAAGGTTCACCAAATAATGAGTGATGAGGATATAAAAAATAGTATTATAGAAAGTAATATATGAGTGATGTGTAGAAATAGAAAAAAATATATTTAGAAACATGAGTGATTCTATGAAAATTATGTTGAAATGTAAAATAACTTTGGGACATGCATGTACCTTCCACCTGGGGCATCTTGAATATTTTGGGACATCTCCTTTACTAAACATGCGTCTACAATCATACACAATTGCTTTTAAAATATTTGTAAATGGATGAAATATAAGAAATTTTATGTAAAAATAACAATAGAATAAAAGTATCTGAGTTTCCTATTGACAGACCTTGTGTCTAGAGTCCAACCATACTAGCATTGTCATCAGGTATTTGTCCACAGGCATATACCATAATATTGCAATGGCATAGTTGTATGCTTTCGAACTTGCAATTTACTACTTGATCAACTTAGGTACTGCTGATAAAATAAAATTACTTCAAGATAACTGAATGTCATGCCAATTGCCACCATTAGTGAATATCTAATCAGTATGCCATGTCAATTGCCCACACCTGATCTTGCATTTTGGTACCTGTACCCTGTTTCTTCTCAAGCCGTAAAACATAAAAATGAGTAGGAAGTATTAATGTTGTTGTCTGCCAATGCCAAAGATCAAAATGATCTTATGAACAATATAGTAATATTGTTGGTATTATTATTTTTGAAAGATTTTAATAGAATTTAGTAACTGATAAAAACATTTGTTTCATAGAGTTGAAAAACATTAATTACTCATGACATAAAGGAAGTATAACAAATTGTGAAATGAGAGAAGTGTGTTACATAAGCAAAAAGGCTGACATGGAAGGATATGCTGCATTCTGCGGCTCAATTTTTATATATGATAAGTAGATATAACACCCTTGTGTGGGAAATACCCCAATTTTCTCAAGTCTTCAAAGCTACCATTCTAAACACTTTTATGAGACAAAATTTCCAGCAATTAGAATGGTACGGGAAATCCCAAAACATAACCACAACATGCATCCATTTATATTGGTATAAAAATTAGAGCTTCATGGGTTAAGAGATTTAGTTGATCACCATGCACACAGAAAAAGCTTCTCGCACTCATATTTTGGAGCCAAAAAACTGTGAATATACATAGAAAGAATGAGGGAGAGATTAAAGGTTGAAACTTAGTAACCCAAAATAACATGCAAGAGCCAAAAACAAGCCTAATTACTAAAAGACTAAATTCAAGGATGAAACTTGGTACCCAAAAACGAACATGCATACATCAAACCAAATGGAAAGAGATGAATAGGTGGAGCTTTTACGCCATTGTGATGCTTGGATTGTAATAAAACTCTTACCTGGTTAAAAGCTTGATCAGGTTTTGTTGTTGGAGTAGATAAAAGCTCGTGAGTCTACGCTTCTCCAAAGTGGTGATCGAATATTGCTCCTTCAATTCCTTATTTTTCTTTTGTCGTCACCGTCACAATCACATTCACCCTCAAGAGAGGGGTAAGACTGCACACAGTGGTTTGGATGTAGACGTACGCATGCAATAAAACAAGAAATAAATTTAGAAGATAATACATTATTTCATTCTTTCCGTTATAATTATGGTCCCGTGGGTTATTTTATATAGATAAAAAATAAATAAATAAATAATAATTTCACAGTATTTAATTTATCATTATTAATTTTTTTAGTTTTTATGATTCATTTCATTAATATTATAAAAAAATCAAATGAAAAAATAATTAATATTATATTAAAAAATAAAATAATAAATATTTTGGGACAATTTTTTTCTTCTTTCACAATGCTCATTATGAAACAAAGTGAGTAATAAATATATTTTTACTTATCATTTATATATAATTATAACTAGGAATGTTTTAAGGAATTATGTTATATTTCAGAAATTATATTCCCAAAGAATATTATATCGTTATAAATATTATTTCTAGGTATATTTGAAAATGTGTTGGGTATATTTTAAAATTTAAAATAACTTAAATTGAAAAAGAAAGTGAATGGTATTTTAGGAAGCCTCTTTGTTTTCATGAAAATATCACATTTTCATTTCTTTTTATGGTAATAAAAGTTTAACAAAATATATAAAAATGAAAGTAATAACATTTCAAAGAAACAATAATACTTGGGAATAATCATTCAAAGCTTGTAAGAAACATGACAATATAAGCATATAACATTCCCGAGAATAACTGGGAAATTCCCCAACCCCTCCAAAAAAAATCCGCATAAAGTTTACGGGTCATTTTTGTAATTTCCAATGCATTTAAAAAGACATAAACTTTTAAAATCAAATTAAAAGAAAAGTAGTTTTAAAATTATCATTCATTGAGAAAATATAGCATGAACTCGCTGAATGCAATCAGAGTCTCAATTTTAAATAGTAGGATGTCAGATTTTCCTTTCTTGTTGTGCATGTGGTGGATAATTTCCTGTGCAATGATTGCATTGTCAGATGTGCCTTTCTTGGTAATAAAACTACTTTGTAAGGGCCCAATGATCGTATCCAAATGAGGTCCCAGTATATTAACCAGAACTTTAGAAATGACTTTAAACAACACATTGTAGAGGTTGATGGGTCGAAGTCCTTGAGGGCCAAGAAGGGTCATTTTTTGAATGGGAACTATCGGTGTTTCAAAAGTCCTTCCCTAAAAGTTCTTGTGCAGAAAGCTTGGTTGACCATGCTCCAAACATCCACTTCAAGAATATTCTACAAGTTTTTGTAAGAGATAGGTTGGAAGCCATGTGGCCCTAGAGCCTTTTAAATATCCACAGCAAACACTGCCTCCTTTATTTCACCACCCAAAACCTCTCTCTGGAGAGTATCAATAACTTGTTGACCAATGGTGGGAATGGAGTGCCAAACCAGGCTCTGCGGATCACAATGATCAGCTAATGGAAATAGTTATTTTTAAAAAGCTAGGGCTTCCCTCTAAAGGAGAGTTTCATTAGTAATCCAAGTATTATCAATATAAAGAGACCATTCACCTTGTTCTTCCTTCTTCTAATCATAGTCTAAGTATAAAAAAACTTGGTGTTTCTGTTGTCAAATTTGTTCCAATTTTCTCTGGACTTCTGGAACTAAAGAATTTCCTCTTGGTCCAACACCAGATTGTACTGTACTGTAGCTGAAGATCTTTCTCTAATTGAATAAGATTAGAGTAAGGAAAAATATCTAGTTGTAGATGGACCCCTTTGATTTTATCTTCAAACTTCCTTTTTTTTTTTCTTTCTTGAAAATGTTGCCAAACACATCATTATTGAAGACAATAGATTACTCTTTCACCCCTTGAGTAATATGTCAGGCCTTCTTGACAATATCTCCATAATTTGGATGACCTAGTGAAGTTGCTTGAAAATGAAAATGCAAAATTTTTCTTTGTAATATATTTACACCAATGAAGATAAATAGGGTTGTGGTCCGAGTTGTGCATAGGAAAAATTTCTGCTAGGGCATTTTTTAAAGACCAATCTCCAGGCAGAATTTGACATAACTTTTTCCAACTTCTTTCTAACATGACCACCCCATTGAGTATTCCTCCTCCATGTGAAGGTGTCCCCTTTGTATTCGGGTCCAGAAGACCACAATCAATAAAGACAAAAGAGAGACTTTGAGCACGTGCAATGTGAAAGTTACCTCCTTGGACCTTTGATGAGTGGATAATCTTATTGAAGTCCCCCATGAAAAGCCAGAGGTCAAGAATAGAATTTGATAAACTCCTAAGATGATCCCAAAGAGAAATACGTAGAGTTGGGGTTAGAGAGACATAGATGGTTGAGCAACTCCACTGTGAATTAAGCTTCTTGACAAAAAATGAGATAAAATGAGGCTTGGAGTCAATGAGTGTGAAAGTGATGTCCTTCCTGTTAGAAAGGATCCAGATTCCTTTAGAGTTATAGCCTTTTGAATGCACATAGGTGAGTAATTTAGAAACTTCTAGAACTGCTCCACTTTAGTAAAAAGAACATGAGTCTCAAAGATCAAGAAAAAAGAAGAATGAGACTTTTTAATAATATCTCGAACATGGTGCTTGGTGGTGCGTCCAATAGCTCCCCTAATATTCCATGAAATAGTTAAGAAATCTTTAAACATATTCATGATACATGTTGAAAGAGAAGAGAGTAGAGGGAACTCCTTACGTGACCATTGCATGGTCTTGACCATCATGTTGTGTAATAGGCTCATCTTAAGGAACATCGAGTCCAAGATCCATACCAATGTCCACATTATCATCTTGCATAGGGGCATGGGAAGAATGCTTAAGGTTGGGGTTAATTGTGGACTGGATATTGCTCCCAAGGTCAGTGTTGTTAGGGGGTTGGGTGTTTAGGTCAAGGTTTATAGATGGGGGAGGTTTGGTGTTTAGGACAATGTTCGGGACGCTACGTGAGTGTTTAGGAGGGATGATCTTTGCATTTTTCACTAGCTGTCATATGGGGGTTTCATGATCTTTTCTTGGCCTCTTGTGCTTTACTAGCATGTTGGCATGTGATGGGTTTTCTTTAGCATGGCTAGGGTTTAGGATTTTGGACGTACCATGTGAGTAGTAGTTGACTTTGGCATATTCCTTCTGGTTTTCTTTGAGATATCCTTGGAGTGGGGATGATTTTATTTGATCTCTTTCTGTTTTTTTTCCAGATTAATTGGATTTTCTTCTGCGAACTATCACCCAATCACCATGAATAGGGGAATCATTATTAATCAATGAAATATCCTCCTTATTCGTAACTACATCAAGAGAGATATTGTTTCTTAAATTCGTTGTGTGCCTCCACATTAGATTGTGGCGTTCCCTTCTCTGTTGTACGTGTTCACGACCACCTTGTTTGTGGAGGTAGTTTGGTCATTGCTAGGGTTAGCTTGTACAGTTGATGTTTCAACACTTTTCGTGCACTCTTACGTGAGATGGTTGTAGCAGTCGTAGGTGCCACAAATTTGATGCAAGCCTTTGTATTGGACTTGGTATCGATAATCTTTCATCCAAACCAAGGTTTTTTCTATCTTGGCTGCTGGTGAAATAAAATTATCCATGGGTCTTCCTCGATGACTTTCACGCAATCAACGTACATGTCAAAATTGATCATAAAATACCCAGTGCATGTGTCCAGGATGTCGAAGCCTGCAGAAAGCTTCCAAATTTTAGTTAATCTCTCTTTCATGATGTGAAATCCAATATTTTTTATTGTAAATATACAAATAAAATTTACTTCATATATTTATTGTGAATATACAAATTAAAAAAATACTTTAAATATTGAGATTTTACGCAAAATGCCTGTATTTTTAATAAGCTATTACTATGTAATAAAAAGATGTTTTTAGTATTTTAAAAATTTCTTTTCTAATTTTTTTAATCCAAAGTTAGCTCTAGAGAAAATTTTATAATTAAAAGTCAACTGACTAATTTTTAATTGAAAATTCATTGGAATCAAACTTAAAAATATATCCGATTTAATTTGATTTGGTTTTTATTTAAAATAAAATCTCAACTAAACCAAACTAATATTTTGTGATTTAATTTTTACACTTTTATTAAAATATTATTTCATTAAAATTTATACTTTTTTTCATATTTTAAATAAAATTACATTAAAAAATTGTTGATAACAATGTACGAAATTTATTAATATGTTAAGTCTTTTATAATAAAAATTGGTAAAATTTCATCTCTTATAAACCAAATATATATTAAAAAAAGTCATTGGAAAAAGAAAGTAACATGCATTATAAAGTTTCGTATACATAATATATATCAAAAAACATTATAAAGCTAAGGCGATACATATACATAAAATACATAACACTAAAATAATATAAAGTGTTAGTAGAAGTATTACGGTTTAGATCGGTTTCAAAAATATAAACCACAAACCGAATCAAACCAATTTGTTTGAAAAAAAATCATTAAAAAAATGGATTTAGTTTGGATTTTTGTTTTTTTTTTATAGCAATTTTCATATTTTATTTTTGATCAATTTAGATTTAAACACTCTTTTACATACTTGATTTGTATTCCAATTTATTATACATGAATTCTAATACTAAATCCAATGATCTATTGCAAACTATACACAAAAAGAAGAATGTTGATGTTTTTGTAAACTTTATTCTGTCACTAATATTTGTTTGTAACGGTTACTTAAACATGCACGTATCACATTCAATGGAAAGTTTATTGAATTGGAATTTAAATAATTGAAGTCAAATTTCAGATATTGAAGCTGTAATATACAAAAATTAATCTAGAAATCAGTAACTTTTTTAATTCAACTAATTCAATTTGCATATTAACATAAATATAACTAATTAAATTAAGAGTTTAACATTTATATACAGATAATATAAAATAATTTTATATTATCATTTTATTGTAAATTATTGTTTAAATTATTTTAAAAAATAATTTTCAAAATTTATAAATTTATTATACATAATAAATTTTTATTGAATAATTATATAAAAAAAATTTATATTATGAATGTATGATTTTTTTTCTCTTAAATTAAACAGATTAAAATCTCAACATCGTATTATAATATTTTTAATCATTAGTCTGAAGTCTAATTTGTACGGTTCATACGGCAGCGAAGACTTGTTGAGTCAGTAGCCGGTGACCCGAGAATGGTGATAAAAGAGTGCCCTACGGTTCCTTCAAAAACACGTGGCACGTGACAAGTGGAAGGACCACCGTACGAAAGCATAATTTTTTTTTTTGAAGAGACGAAAGCATAATAATTAAGCTTTATGCACTTGTTCTTTCCTGTCGAAACTCCATTATTATATTCTAATATAATCTTAGCTTATTCTATTATGATATTTACTATTTTGTTTCAGTGTTTGATTTGATGTGATAGTGGTTACTGAAAACTTCCTATTCATTGCAACTACTTGAATTTTTTTATCTTTTAATGAAAATGTTTAATGAAAACCTATAATATTGTCCGACACTTAGTGAAAAAAAAATTAAATATAATAAAATTTATAATGTGATAAAAAAATATATTAATTAAATATTTAAAATTAAGAAATGTTCATGTATTACTATTCAAGAGAATATGTTTATTATTTATGTTTTCTACATAATCAAATCAAAGTATAAACAATTTACACTAAAATGATCACTATGTATTTTACGGTAAAATAACTACACTACTATATGGTTATTTTGCGATAAAACTATATCAGTACAAAACACTGAATTTGGATTCTTATAAATTAGTATGAAAAGGGTTCAAAAAAATAAATGAGTATGAAATGAAATGATGGGCTAATAATTTGTAATGATAATTTTTTAAAATTTATTGGACTTTTTATTTTATATTAGATATGTTGTTGCGCCGAAAAGGACAAGCTCATATGCACGTGAAAAAAAAAATAGAAATAAGACAATTACACTACAAATTAAATTTGTCTTTTTTTTAAACCACAAATATGTAATATAAGATAAGGTGTAGCTTGACAAATAAGATTATTATAGACATTTTAAAAAAATATTATATATATATATATATATATATATATATATATATATATATATATATTCAAAATTTGAAATTTGAATTCAAAACTGTTAATTAAATTAATAATAAGTGATGCGCTCATATGATGGTGTTTAATTTAGATTTAATGTCACTTTAATCATACAATGAAATGAACTATTCTTTTTTTATTGGAATATAACATGGAATATTCTAATAATTTATTAGTATATCAAACTCTATATATTATAGATCAAGATACTAAATCTATCCAAAAAAAAAGATCAAGATACTAAAAGTCATTAACAAAACTGATTTCATCTTTTAATTTCTTAATTAAAGTTTGAGGTTTAATCTTCAATTTGAGAATAAAATCACAACCAAATATACTATTTTAAAATAAATTGACTAGGTATAAAAAAATAGTTAAATACCAAACAAAAATTTAGAATTCTTTTTTTAACAGAAAAAAAATCTAGAATTCTAGATATCTCAAATATCTCCTTTATTAAAAAAATTATTATTACTTTCGTCTTATATTTTTTATGTTTTTGTTTTTTTTTGTTTATTTCAAAACATTTGATGTTTTAAAATTTTAAATTCTAGTTAATGCATTTTTTTAAAATATATTCTTATTTAATACTCACTATTAATAATATAATAAATACTATTCAAGATTAATGTATTAAATAGGAATATTTTAATTTAAATATATATTTTTTAATTTTATTAAAAAAATAATTTATATATAATAATTTTAAACATCAAAATATTAAAAAAATATGAGAATGACTAATGAGAAAAACAATTATATATTGATAGTGGATAAAATATTACAAGTCATTCCATCATCATTCATTATATATAATAAATTTATTAATTTTTAAAATAATATAATAAAATTTATGATTGAGTTACCGAATAAAACTGAGTAGATAGACGTTAAAGTGGTGGTTTATTGTTAACTTCGTTATGCCGTACTAGTCCATGACAAAGTGACATAGTAATTAATAACTTGGACATGAGTAAATGCAGACATCGAAATCAAATCCAAAGTTCATAAAGGAACACATGGCGGTCACACTCAACTGTGAAACTATCAACATAGCATCGCAAGTTCTAGACTTCTAGTTCAACAGTTAACACACGCATTTTCTTAGTACTAGTATTTTTTTTCTTAGTCCTACAAACGACAAAACAAAAATTAAGAAAACAATATAATAATATACTAATAACAATAATAAATAAAATCTGCTACCCTTTTCTTCTCTCTCTCTCTTCTTTCTGCCCACCGCCACTTCCTCCTCTCCAAATTCCTCATTTTCTCTAAAATAAACGGATTTTTTTTTCTGCTTTCTCTGACACCCCTTTTGTTTCTCTCCTTGAATTTTGCATCACAAGAGCCTCAGTTCTCACTTCTCAGCATGGTTTCACTTGGAGCTATATATAGTGTGATCTATGTGTTCCTGTTTGGAGCTGTTACTTTGGTTTTGGGTGGGGATATAGTTCACCATGATGATGTTGCCCCAAGAAGACCTGGTTGTGAGAACAACTTTGTTTTGGTACCAATTTTCTCTTCTTCTTTTTTCTGTGTTCTGCACATGAATTGCAATTTAAAAAGTTCATTCTTGGAGGTTTTTAACTTTTGATCTTGGCCTGATGCTTGCTTAGTGGGGAAGTTCTGGAATAATGAAGGGATTTGGAAAACATGGGAAAAAAAAATACTTCGCTTTTAAGGAAATGAAAATTGGAGAGTTGGGTGGGATTAAGTTATATTTTTTAAAAGTATGTGTGTGTTTTGTATTTGATTTGATTTGAGTTTTCATTGTGGAAAGATGATCTGCACCTTCAATGATGCTGTGGTGTTTGCTCAATGTTTGCTTAAGTTTTAGAGGTTGCGTGCTAAATTGTTTTATGTTGCCTTTTATAGATTCCATGTCACAGTGCTTGGTTGTGTACTGAAGTAAATTTTTTTTACTCATAATCATCTCATAGGTGATGTGTTTATAGCTTTTGCAGCAGAGAGGTCTAAGTTTGTTAGACTTAAGAGTATGCTAATTTTGTGTAATATACTAATATCTTGTATTTGATATCTATGGTTTCTTGTTATCACTTTTCCATTTCTTTTGCATGATTGTTGTCATGCAAACTTGTACCTTTGGCACTTGAGGTTGATCCAGGTGGGGTTGTTTTCTAGAATCTAGATACTACTGAAAGACCTGAATTTGTTTATTTTCTTCTCCAAATGCTTTTACCCTTTATCTGTCCCTGTAAAATTTCTGCAGTTCAGTGCCCTTTTTTTTATTGATTGACCTTCTTTGGTGGGCTATCTAGGTGGTGAAAATAGGGATTTATTTATTTGTGAATGTACTCTAAATTTGACTGAGAACAAAATTTGATTGTAGCCAGCTGATTGGGAACTATATTTTGTGAACTGATTATGAAAATTCTTTTAGCTTATGTCTTCATGGTTTCCAGCAACCTGCTATGCAGGCTATTTCTGTTTTCTTAAATTGTGAATTGCCATATATACATATGCATGCCTTTTTATTTAACAGCTTTGATCAATTTCTTCACTTCTGTTAGGTAAAAGTCCCCACTTGGATTGATGGTGTGGAAAACAGTGAGTATGTTGGTGTTGGTGCAAGATTTGGCCCTACATTGGAATCAAAAGAAAAACGGGCCAATCTTTCTAGAGTTGTCATGGCTGATCCTCCTGATTGTTGTACAAAGCCTAAGAATATGGTATTTAAATTAGTTATTAAGCTAGAAAACGTACCAAATGTAACTTTACTTGCATGTGAAGCATAATTGTCTAGATTGAAAGCTCTATTTTGTTTTTCAAAAAGTAATTTGTATTTTGTATTACTTTGTACTCTTGTTAGCTCACCAACGAGATCATTTTGGTGCACCGAGGAAAATGTAGTTTCACAACCAAGGCAAATATAGCTGATGAAGCTGGTGCTTCAGCCATCCTCATTATAAACTACCGTACAGGTGTTTACATTTTCTTTTTAATGCTTTTTGAGATCTTATAGTCTATTTTGTTCATCACTTGTCCATTAGTGCTTTCACGGTTAGAGGTGATTTTGGGGACATTAGTAGCACAGAATGCTAAGTAATATTTTTCATTATTAGTTATTAGGATATACAAAGAAAACTGCAACAATTGAAGCAAATATTTCTTTTATATAAAATATAAAAATATTACAGTGTTTTGAGAAACTAATGTATTTCATCGCTATACAGAACTTTTCAAGATGGTTTGTGAAGAAAATGAAACTGATGTTGATATTGGAATACCTGCTGTCATGCTTCCACAAGATGCTGGATTGACCTTGGAAAGGCATATAGAAAATAAATCCAATGGTATGATTGACTTTCTATGAGCTGTCTCTTGTTGTGTAATTAATTATGGTTTTTCTTTTGGCACAGGACAATTTAATTTTTAAAATGACAGCTTATATTTTATATATGATGTGAACATGTGCCTTACTTGATATCGGTTGCACTTCTGCGTGTACAATTTCTGCTCTTTAGTGTCAATCCAGTTATACTCTCCACTGCGTCCATTGGTTGATGTTGCGGAAGTGTTTTTGTGGCTTATGGCTGTTGGTACCATTTTAATTGCTTCTTATTGGTCTGCCTGGAGTGCTAGAGAAGCAGCAATTGAGCAAGAGAAGCTTTTAAAGGTTACCTAGTTCCTTTTTTGTGCCAACTTTACTATCTCTAAATAGAGTGAAAATAATAAGAATAGAAAAATGAGTAGGAGCTAAACAGAACCAAACCAAAAAATGCTGAAAAGACAAATACATAAAAACAATAAAGCTTTTGCTTTGTTTTATACGTGTCAGGGAGGTAATATAAAACAGGATTTTATTCTCTTTTAATATCAGCAAGTTTTTCCCCCTTTAAAAGAAATATTTCCCCTCATTTGAAAACTCATTAATCTAGTTACTAATATATGGACCAACTACTTGCAGGATGCTTCAGAGGACTACGTTAATACAGAAAATGTTGGCTCCAGTGGTTATGTGGAAATCAGTACTGTAGCAGCAATTTTATTTGTTGTGATTGCTTCTTGCTTCTTGGTTATGCTGTATAAATTAATGTCATTCTGGTTTGTTGAAGTTCTGGTGGTTCTCTTTTGCATTGGTGGGATAGAGGTGAGTTGTTCTTGTTCAATGCTTAGTTCTTGTTTATTTAGAGTATTCCCCTTCCTCTAATCTAGATTATAATCAATTTACTGATCAACCAGATTGCCATGCTTTACTTATCATCATTGTGTATCTTCTTTAAGGCAGCTGCAATGTCTTAGATTGCAAGTGGGGGGTGTCCCTTGGGGTGAACTTTTAATGACAAATTTCTTCTCTAATTAGTTATAGTGAAATCAAAATGGAAATATAAAAAAAGGAATTTGAACAAAAATAAAAAGAAAACCAAGTGGCAGAATGCTCTTTCGATTGGTAAAGATATTTGGTAAGCTAGCTCATGAACATTAGTTGAGAATTCTCTAGGTTATGCTTAAGGCTCATATTTTATCTGAGCCAGATACTCCATGATTGTTTAGTAATCTTTGCATTAGTAATTACTTGGAGTTAAAGTCTATGAGTGCAGAAATAGCATGATTTTGTTGTCATACAGCAGCTAAATCTTTATATTCTTCATGTGTTTTCAGGGTCTACAAACTTGTTTGGTGGCTCTGTTATCATGGTAAGTATTTTATAGAAAAGGAAGGTGGTTGGATGAGCGAAGGATACAATAACTAATCTGCCAACTTTTCCTGTTGAGTTATATATCTTGTTCCTTTAATAATCAACATTTTCATTGTAACTGAAAGAAGATATAACTACATTTGTTATGACCCAAAGATCATGTTGTGGAGCATACTTTATTTATGTTGTTAAATTATGATTAATTGGTTTGTTTATTGTTGATATTAATGGTAGCAAATTAGGGTGAGAATTAATTGACATAGCCATCATTTTTTTCTGTATACCTATTTCCTGAAAAATATAGCATTTAGGTGGTAATGAACTCTATTTCATAACCAAATATAGCAAGACACACGTATAGCTCCGAGTGAATATTGCTCAAAGATGTATTTTATTTAATTTTTGCATCAACATTGGTTTTTCCTGCTTTCTTTAGTCTCAACATTGCAATAAATTAATATTGTCTGAAAAAGAAATTAGTTCAGCTTGAAGTTTGTTGCTGTAGGGTTCATGGTTCGTTGTTCATTCTATCGGTTTCTTTAGTTAAGATATGAAATTGACAGCAAAATGCTTATAGTTTCAGATGGTTTCAACAACCTGCTCAAACATTTGTGAAGATACCCTTCTTTGGAGCTGTCTCATATCTGACAGTTGCTGTTACTCCATTCTGCATAGTGTTTGCTGTGGTTTGGGCAGTTTATCGCCATGCATCGTTTGCTTGGATTGGTCAGGATATCCTTGTAAGAATAGTTTTTTTACTTTTGATTAGAAAATAAATCTATTAATTTTACTATATCTTCTGGTTATCTTTTTTTCTTCCTTTACATTTTCTAATGTTTATTATTTTCTATCCCTTTGGACTGGACTGGCTGTCATTTCTGATTAAAGTACAGAAAATTGTGATACAATCATAAGAAATCCACTTGCAGCATGACTTAGATTTTGCTTTCCAACATTCAAACATCACTGGTATAAAACTGAAAATGTTCTTAAACTAGCATGAAATCTGATACTCTTTCTCTAGTTGTATTTGAAAGGGAAAAATATGTTTTTGGTCCCTGTACTTTCAGTCAAACTTGGTTTTGTTCCCTTTACTTCCAAATTAATGAACTGAGTCCTTCTACTTTTGAAAATATGTGAATTTAGTCCCTCTTTCAACTTTGTGCAGTCAAAAACTGCCACTAAATGTTAAGTTTAAACATGAAGAGGGACTACTTTCACATATTTTCAAAAGTTGGAGGATTAAATTCACCAATTTGAAAGTACAGGGATAAAACCAAGTTTGACTGAAAATATTGGGACTAAAAACACTTATTTCCCTTAAAACAATGACTGTAGGATACCACATTTGTGGCTTCAAATGTATTGTTTTGGTTTACATATCATACAGATCAAATAACTAATTATTTATTGCATTAACAGTATCTGGTAGTGTGGAATCATGAACTAAGTATCAAGGAGGGCATTCTTTTGCTATTGATCAATGGAAAAGTTTTGAAGAACAAAATCAAATTCCTAATCTCTGCTTTTATATTACTGAAATTTGGCTGTAACTAATCATCAAAATGAAACATGGTCGGAGATTGATCTTGACCCATTGATATACCTGTTATTAGTTTCCATTCCCATGATTTTTATTTTTCTGCTTCACGTCAATGTTTTTCCTCTCTTGTCACTTAAAAAATCTATTTCTCTTAATAATACTTGTTCCCTTTTAATGTAGTTTTGAATATAAATTAAAATTAAAATTCTTCCTTTTAGGATTTCTTCCTAGTTAATACCAACACTCCTTATTTAAGATTGTAAGTGTTTATAATATAAAACTTCCAAGATATTAAGAGGCAGATCAATATTTATTTAACTGTTTACTTTTCTTTTTCTGCCTCCTGTCATTCAGGGTATCACATTGATAATTACAGTTCTTCAGATTGTTCGCATACCAAATCTCAAGGTAATTAATGATTTATAGTTATTTTTTTCTCACTCTTTGGTTTTTTAAAAAAACTTGTCTAAGGCGCTATGTCCTTATTTACTTGTTTGTGATACTCTTGAATTTAAGAATAGGAGTCACACATGGGGCATTTATATAATAGTTAAACTGACAAATCATTGAAGACATAGCTTTGCTGGATACTACTGAACTTTTATTATGAACAAAAAAGCACCCACTGACCGACATATACCTTTTTTTCTGAATCAGGTTGGAACTGTTCTTCTCAGTTGTGCCTTCCTATATGACATTTTTTGGGTGTTTGTCTCTAAACGGTGGTTCCATGAGAGTGTGATGATAGTGGTGAGTGTTTTAAAGAAAGTTCTCCCTCTACCATTCTTCCCAAAGTTGATTTTGGCCTCATACATGATATACTGTTTTCCCGTTAAAATTAATATAACTTTTCTCTATACAGGTAGCTCGAGGTGATAAGAGTGGAGAAGATGGTATCCCCATGCTTCTCAAGATACCACGTCTATTTGATCCTTGGGGTGGTTACAGTATCATCGGATTTGGGGACATAATCTTACCAGGACTTATAGTGGCATTTTCACTAAGGTAGAATTGGAAGTCATAATACATACCTCTCCTACTCATCTTCGACTTCCTTGTATTACTGATTTTTTGGTGATAGAATACCTGACCACATTGTTTCCTTGTAAAATGTTTTAGATAGATGGAAAGGGTAATGGTCTTTCATCATGTTAACAGTTCATGGACTTATTCTATTGATAACTAACTTTACAGGTATGATTGGTTGGCAAAGAAGAACCTTCGGGCTGGATACTTCTTGTGGGCAATGACTGCCTACGGTTTAGGTATGAAATGTTTGTTCTGGGATAGTTTTCATGAAAAAATGTGAAAATCTTTGGACCTGTTAACTGTTATGCTAGATTCCTCAAATATTATATGCTCGGCTATTCTAATAATATTCTAATAAGTTAACTAGGGAACATTCTAGGAAACTGGCTTAAAAATTGATGCACATTTTTAAGTGCATCAACTTAACATGTTATTGCAAACTTGTCAAGTTAGTGGTGTCTTTGGATGGTAGCATAATAGGCAAGGGTTTAAAGATGTTTATCTCTAGTTTAATTCATCATAATGCATTAGGCCTATGCATGCAGTACTGCGATCTAATATGTTGTCAATTTACTGTTTAGCATTAATAAGGAACCAATGGTGCAAGACTTTGACAACATTAACTTATTAAGAACTCCAATACAGTTCTGTTTGCTTGCTTCTTCCCTATAGTCCTATCTTCACCTGTGGAAGTGGCTGTTGGCTTTGTCCTTTACATCATTCCTTGAATTTTTATCTGCAGGTCTCCTCATCACATATGTGGCTTTGAACTTGATGGATGGGCATGGTCAGCCAGCTTTGCTTTATATAGTCCCATTTACACTTGGCAAGTATAATTAATCAGACTCATTTAAATCTAAAGTAGAAACACCTATGATGGCATGCTGGTGTGTAATCTTTACATTTCATACTTCCCTCCATCTGCAAAAAATACTCCTTGGTGTTATATTTGAGCCTCTTCTATTGGCTGTTGAAGGTTCCTTTGCTTAAATCATGCTAATTAGTAATTAGTATCACTTCAAAAAAAGGAGTTATATCAGACAGTTTGCAGCAAATATAATCTTTTTGCATGTAGTGAAAAATTTCATAAGTGGATGTGGGCAAAGAAGTAAAATGATTTTACTGAAAATTATCTTTTGACAGACTGCAATAACATCAATTGGTCCGTGTAGCTGACATTGCTTTGATAAAACTGATTGCTGTTGGTCTACCAGCCCAAGGACTGACATAGTAGACATTTAGGTACTGCATGACATTAAAATCTGGTCCTTTTTCAGGCACCTTTTTGTCATTGGGAAAAAAGAGAGGGGAGCTCAAGATTTTATGGACAAGAGGGGAACCAGAAAGGCATTGCCCTCATATCCAAGAGGATAACCAATCAATTGACAGCCACCATTAATCAGCAGCAGACTTGTACCCTCCTAGGACATTATGTAACATTTGTAACTTTGTTGTAACAGAATTTCAGCCAAATTGTATGATATGATAGCATGGACTTAAAAGTTATAAATCAGCAGTTAAGATATGAGAGAGATATTACCCAGTTATTCTGATATTCAAGGGGACCCACCAATCTGTGTATTGTAACCTTATTTTTTGTGAGATAGCAGATGGAGATTCCATTTCCTGGTTGATGATGGCTTTGCATCAAGGAGAGTCTGATAAAAAACCATGTCTTTACCAAGAAGCAAAGTGACATGCTTAGGAAACTCCAATCATAGAGGGAAGGACTGTTAAAAGGCTGCTAACACTGAGAAGCTGCTGTTAAAAGTCTGATCAAAACCATATCTCCATAACTTGTGTTTGTATCATTATTATTAACTACTGTTACTATTGTTGTATACTTGTATGAAATTTGAACATGAAGTTAGCTAAATTTTAATTTCTGCAAGATTTAAAACTTTCGAGATTTAGAGGAAAGACATGGATTTATTCAATGTCGTGTCGCATATGCTAGTTCTTTTATGAAAATATGGATAGTAGAACACGGATCCTTTGTTATGACTTAAGCACAAGAGAAAAGTTTAAACCAAAAAACTAGTCCATCTGATAGAACTCAAGAGAGTCTCAAGGCTTAACTATCATTTCAAGTATGAACCTTACCAAACATACTTGTAATTTCTGGCCTTTTTCATCAGAAACTTCATCAAGCTTTATCCTATTCCCTATATGACATAAAATTGAATTATTCATTTGAATTTGAAATCAATCCTGAATAAAATTCGATAATATAAGAGTAAATTAGTTCAATTTTTTAGCATAATATATCAATCTTAATTTTATGTATAATTAAGTTAAATAATATAATATATCAATTTCAATAAAAAAATATTATTATATAAAATATTATTCATCACGTTAAGAGAAAAATTGTTTAGAAAGTTTCAGAAAAATATATAATATAATATCATACCGAGTTAAGACATCCCGAAATACAGCTTAAATTTGCTCTAATATAATATCAGGCACTAATTTTAAATTTTAAATTTTAAATCCGTCAAGATTAACTTCAACCTAAATCAAATTAGGGGCGAATGGATCATGAACCCCACTAGCTTTATCTAGTTCAAAGTGAGAGAGCCACGTACAGGGAAATTCTGACTAAGTCAAGAAAAAGTGAAAAACATATCGAAGGCCATGTTCGGCCGAAGGGAATTCGAAGGACCCATCTATTTGTCCCTAAACATTGCATTATTTGTATTGTACAACAATAATTGTCAATCTTCTTTCAATATCTTCTTATTACTAATTGGATAATAAGTATTGAATGTCTTTTTTATATTTTCAAGACATTAAACATTTTTTATCATTGAATTCGTTATAAATATTAGAAAGATAAAAAAGAAAGGAGAAGATAGGGAAGAAAATTATGTGTATTCAATTTCTCCCGCCAATAAAAAACTAACCATTAATAATTAATATTTATCGATAAAAATGAGCATTTTGGAAAAAAAAAATCACATGGTAAACTCACTAAACCAAATTTCATGAGTCAAGTTAAGTGAATTTTACTCGTGAAGCAGTGAAGATTAATCCTTACCCCCACACCAAATGTCTTAAAAAAAATCAATGTATTCCATACAAATAAAAAACCAAAATTGCAAAGGCACAAAAATAAAGGATTAATATTCCATACAAACTAGGAGCTTTTTTTTTTTATGACCTTAAAGTACAAGAGTCCCCGGAATAAAATTGGGCACCAAAAATGAACTGCAAAGAATAGAATATAACAATGGAAATGCAAAAAAAGAAAAACAACTGGCATGCAAAACTTTTCTTGCTCCCGCCAGCATCTCAAAATTGTTGAAGCCTCTGATAAGGATTCATTTCCATAATTCCATTCTAAGTCCAGTCCTGAAGATGGAAAGAGAGATTTAGTGAGTTGTGAATAACACTAGAAGAGTCGAAATGGGATGAATTTGGAGCATATTTTCTAAAAAAGTGCTTTATTACTAAGGAGAATGATGAGTAGTTCCCAAAGGCCACTTAACAACACTGATTAAAGAATCAGGTTTTATAAGAAACAGCAACATTTCTAGTAAAAGCTTTTTATTTATTGATTTCTTAATCAGTGTACATCAGACTCATTAGCAAGACCCTATGCACAAACACTGAATGAATTCAAGCACAAATCATATAAATACAAAACAATCAGAAATTACGACACTCACAAAAATAAGGTGAGCGTAAAAATCTCTGGCAATAATAGCACATCATTGTTTATAAATTGACAGGATATGGCACTATACAATTTGACCCTGCACAGCAGGATTAGCTAACAGACTAACAGGCATCATCAAGTATATATAATAAGAAAAAAGCAGTGAAACTATAAAACTGAATTCATGTCACCAACACTAACAGGAAAAAAAAGTAGAAGATGCAAAAAGAAACTAGAGTGGAGAAAGGAAAAAGAAAAGAATTTTTTTAGCACAAAATACAAATTATTTTTTAAGTTCAGCTAGAAAGCATATGATGGATAAGGAAAAATACTGTGACACAAGGCAAAAACATACAAGCATGTCGCCTTAGAAAACCATCTGTAGTAAAAAGTATTGTCTCCCGTTCTTGCCCTGAAGATAAAAGTTCTTGCATTCTTTCTGGCCAGTCAGAATTTAATCTGCGGGCAAAATCTTCCACTTCCCTGCATCAAAAGGTACCGTGGAAATAAATTTCAGGGTGCATCATACCATCATCTTAAAAGCACTCTAGTGTAAACTACCATGCAAACATCTCTTTATATATCAAAGAGATAAATTTGTTTACCTAAAATGAAAAGGTAAAAAACATGAAGATAAATAAAGAGTGTCATGAACATTGCCACTAGGCTTAACTCAAGTGTGCAGAACTCATAGGTTACACTCCTTGAAAACCAAAAAGGCATAAGAATAGAGTTCAAATCATTCCAGGGCCTTGTCCTCTGTATATGCAATAGTCCATATAAGATCTATTCAGCAATGTGGCTGAATAAGCAGAAAAAAAGCTAGTGACTTGGAAGAGCAACTATGCTAAAGATGATACCAGTCACAAGAAAAATACAAAATAGGTTTTAAAAACATTACAATACAGTATAAAGCATTGAGTCAGAAAATAATCCTACCTGTCAATTTTTTCCTTTAAAGCAGGATCGATCTCATCATCTATATCACCATCATCAAACTCAACCTTAGGAGAAAATGTGTCATCATCTGCATAGGGTAAATACAAGGTCTCGCTAATTCTCTCAGCTTCAGAACTTTGGTGTCTGATATCATGACCATTTACCTCCTATTATAAGAAGAAAAAGGCAATAAACACTTTAACGTTGTGGTAATAAGACCATAGCCATGTTCATTCAAAATGGACAGTGCCAAATGATTTAACTTTTAAAACCACCTTTTTGTTCAGTTCAGATTCCTCCTTCAAAGAAGAGCTCTTCTGTTGCTCTTTTTTCCTCCGGTTCTTCTTTTTATTCTTTGATGTTTTAACTCCCTTTGGATCTGCAACAAAATTCTTCACCTCCAGTAAGAAATTCAAAAGCAGAACTGAAGAAAACTATAAAAAAAACTATAGCTCTCAGACAATTCCTCTCTAAAAGAATCTCAAAAATATTTCAAAAGGCATTTAGTGATGCTACACATCCCAAAAATCATATCAAAACTAGTCCTAAATGATGTGACAAAATAAGTGCACTGTCACAAGATTAATGAAATTTGGTACCAAGAAAATAAAAAATTATACATATAAAGAATTGAGTCAATTCTTCTCGTAAATATCTTTATTTTTTTCTAATTAAAATTATTTCAAAACATTATAATTCACAATATTTCCCTACAATCATAAACTTATGAAGTCAAATTATTTTGCAGGCATGTTTAAATATTTCTTATACATCAATTTACATGAAATTTAGTTAAAGAAGGGGTAAAATGCTTGTCATATAAAAAAGGAGACAAACTTTAGCACTCTTCTTGCCTATACTACTTCAGCCTGGCTGTCATAAACTTTGTTGGAGACTAGCAACAATTTATCATCTAAAAATGCCCTAATCTCTCAAATTTAGAATGTCATCATCTTTACCTACAGACCACCCATAGTGAACAGTTATCTGTGCATCCTAGCATTCAGAATTACAATGTGAATATGAAGGAACTTATTGCCCAATTGGATAATGGCCCAAGTCAATTCATCAGCTCATCTAATGGTTCAGAAAAGATTTTTATGGCCAATGAGTAACATTAAATAGAAAGTCCTCACCAATTAGGAATGAGAAAAGTACACATTTGATCAATCTATAGACAGAAAAACATGAAGTGAATACAAAGAAAGGGAAGATTAATATGTTCAATTTACCTCCATCATTTCCATTAATAAAAGACAAAAGGTCATCAACTGAACGTTCATCAACATGCTCTTCCTCAACTTCAACATTCTGAAACATGCAAACAGATTTATTCTTATTTAAATCAAAACTTATCTACAATTTAGAAATATAAATGAAGCAAGAACACATCAGCACCAGTTTTGTCAATGGTTGGTGGTGCATCTTTGGAATAGAAGCAACGGATGAGATGCTTACTTGTGTTTGACAGCTTTGGTAGAAGAAGCAAAAAAATTGTGCGGCCAAACCCAAAACAATATATAACTACAAGGATCAAAACCTAAACTTGTAAAACTAAGGATCAAAAACCAAACTTTTAAAAATATAGGGATCAAAACCAAAATCAAGGTAAAGTATAAGAACCAAAAATCTATTTAAACTATAAATTTTCTCTTCATATATATGAATCTCTTCTATCAAAATAAATTTACATTTTCTCCAACATTGTTGCCTTGCTTCAAAAAATGGTGACACTATGCAATCTGTCGTAAAACTATGTCTATGGAAGTTAATGCAAATATGCAATATCTTTTGCCTTGTTGAAAAAATGTAAATATGCAATACACCACTGACAACACTGATCTGTACAGTTCTTATCAATAAAAGTTCAATCAGAAAGACCTAATTAAGGAATAAGGACTACAATTGGCATTGACAGTGTGACATATAAAATGTGTTGAAGATAAAAGTAAGAAACAATTTGGTGGCACCTTTAACCTTTCACGCTCTTTTAGTTCTTTTCTCTTTTTGGCATACAAACGGTTCAAAAGCCTGATCCTTGGGTCAGCCGTTATATTTCTCAAGGGCTCCAACTTTTCTTCCTGGATCAAAAGAATGCGTGAGAAATGAAAATAGAAAATCCAAAAAGATATAATTGGCATACAGAGTTCTCACAAGCACCAGACACCTCTGTAAGATCATCAGGCAAATGAAATATATCACGTATCTCCTCCGGTGTTTTCCCTTCAATTATTCGAGCAAGTGCACGACTGGTAAGATCCACCAAAGGTTTTAACTGAAGGCTGTCTGCAGCAGATGTCAACTCACAAAGCCTCTCTGTGTCTATCCTAACAAATTTCTCATCATAAGATTTACGTTCCTATAAAAAGAATAATCCCTAAGTCAAATACCTTTCACATTTATTGTTCAGGCTTGGATCGTCTTGTCAACTATGAAGATAATAACAATGTAGGAGCATTGAAAAAAAGAAGTCAAACCTTGTTTGAACGGCCTGGTACTTGATGAAACCGACAATAGTCAAGAATTAAGCTCAACATGGCAGGACTGACTTGTTGAGGAAGACATATTGCACAACTCTTGGAAGATCCCATGCCTTTTTGTATTATTTCTTGACATATCAGTGGGCAAAACATTGCAATTTCTTGTTCCACTTGTTGGATTGAATCATCTGAAGTCTGAAGCCAGACATACAGCTTCATCATCTGAAAATACAAACAAAGAAGAGTTTCAGTTTCAATGTAAGAAAGTAACCAATGGAAGGTCTTGATTCTCTTGTAGGGAAGTTTCATTGCATTAATTTTTTTTTGGTGGATTTCATTGCGTTAAATTAAAGAATAGCAATTATGATATTCCAGACAAGACAAGTACACAACTAAACATACAATCATAGAAAAATTGGAACACAAAAGCCATTAAAGAGACTACCCATCTACACTAAGTTAATTCATTGATTCAAGGAGAAGATAGACTACCCATCTACACTAAGTTAATTCACTGATTCAAGGAGAAGATAATGCACAGAGTTGTATGAGCCACATGCATGTCAAAGGCTTTCAAAGAATATCAAATGTTTTAAAAGAATATCTAGAAAGAGACATTCCCCCCTGAAACTCCCTGTTATTTAATTGATAGGTCATGCATGCGCATGCTGTCAATTCTGAATCCACAATCCCTCCCTACAATCTCCATCATCAAAGAGATTGAGGAGAAAACTAGACCAGAGAGTCATTAAAATGCTAAAACAACTCGTTTAAAACCGAGCACTCGAAAACAGTTTGTATTCACATAATCACAATTCACATCAAATAAACACAGTTTCATTTTCATATGCAATATTTGAGAGGATGTTGGGATTCAACCGTGTAGAGAAAAAAATGGCACTAAACCTATCGAAATTATTGAATAAAATGTAATTTCTATTAAGTATTACAGGAAACGAATTAACAAACCGCATACAAGAGAATACATAGTTAATAAATATCAGTCAAAGGAATAAGTAAACAGTTACTACCAAAAGCAAAAAAGGAAGCAGTACAACTCAAATGAAATATTGGGCCACGGCCAAGAAGGTTTTAAGATAAAAAGTATATATTCACTTATACAAAAAGGTAGCATACCTCAGGTTTAATAACTGCCAAGTCAATTTCTGACATCTGACAACAATTTGAAAAGAGAAATACAGGGATACTGGAAGTTTCTTTATGGTGCAAGGAATTCCTGATTTAAAAAATTAAACTTCAAATCCAAACAACAACTTAATATGTCCACCTTCCAAAGGACTTCTGCAATAGGATGATGATACTTGAGCAACATTACTCGAATCCACAAGGTCCACGGGAGAATTTGCAATGTTACACAAATCTCTATCACAATATTTCAACCAGTAAGTAAAACAGGCGTGAACTTGCCAAAGAGAAGAATGAAGAATGATTTGGTACCTCTCAAAATCAAAAAGAAAGGTGCAAAGTTAAGGATAAGAAGTCAATAACTGCAGTAGATGACAATATAGAAATGAAGAGCAGATAAAAATATACTACCCCAATATTAAGCATGGCCAAAACACAAGCATTAGCATATTGTATATGAAAAAGACTACAACAAATTGAAGCAAATAGTAAATTTTATCCAACTTTACTTTCTACTTTAGTGATCGAAGTTTGTCAACACCAAATGCGTACAAAAATATATTTGTCCACTATACCTAATTCATAAACTTATAATAGTGTAGAATTGTGTAAATTTTCCTAAGTATTTTCTAAGTTGTCTGTTTTAGACTTTAAGTCAACCTATTGTACTCCTTCTGGTCCTATTTAATGGACCCAAGTTTGAAATGGTGTTTGTTTCTTTTTATAGGACTTAATCTATAATGTTTCCTTCATTAATTATTTTTAGACTAAAAATACCCCTAATCAAAAGAAGAGAGAGAATATATTGACAAATAATTAGAAGAGAAAAAATATTAATGACAAGGATAGTTTTGAAAAAAGTTATAAATTTAAGATAAATTTGTTGTTATTAATTAAATTAACCATTTTTCTTAATCTAAATGAATTAGGTAATTGGGTCTTATAAATAGGAATGGAGGGAGCATTAATTTCTACGGACATTAGGAATTAGTGAACCATCATCACAGCAACCTCCTACAACCAAAAACTGGTCTACGAAAACCCTTATTTATTGGTGTGGTTCCAGACAACCAAACAAATATTAAAAGCTATCTACACCTATCTTTAACTGAATTATTGCAGGAACATTCATAGTATTATGCTAAAAACATTCATAAATTGAACTTCGAGTAATTCTTACTTGGCTGGCATTATCCAACTAAAATTATTTTAAATTTACACGCAAAAATGAAAGAAATAAAAAGTCAAAAATAAGCAGATAAATCAACTGTTTTTTTTATATAAAAAAAAACACTAACCTAAATTTTTAGTTTTTTTAACATTATTTTTCCATTGAAATCAGAAAACAAAATCATTTTTTTTTGGTGAAGGATATCCCATCACACCATAGTTCCAGAATCAGTCGTACGCATTCCCATGCTCATTTATGAAGTGAAAAAGAGTTTAACTTTTTCGTTTCTGCAACCTCCTAATTATCGCACAGATTTCGCAGCTAAGCAAAATAAATTAAATAGACAACAACAAAACAGCATAAGAGTGTGCAAGCGTGTTTCTTTACTGAGAAAAAACACATTTTGAAGACGACCCACAACGAATGAACCGTTCAAATCAAATGTAAGAATGAATCCGTACATTGTACATACCTGAGAAATGGATTTTGCAGAGTTACAAAACGAAGGAGAATAGAGAGAAGGAGAGAAATGGAAGTTATAAAAAATTTGTGACAGAAATTCTCCACTTTAGTATTACAGGATTTGGCGAGGGAATCTTTTTTCTGATTCGTATTACAGAATCACGAATTCAGATCCTAACTTGTAATAATAATAAAATAAAATAAAATAAAAACGGTAACTTTGCTTACTGAGAGTGAGAGAGGTTGAAACCCTAGCAAAGTTCAATCAGAACGAACGATGGTTGAAGGAAGAGAGAAGAAGGGGGATTTGAAGGAAGGAATGAGTATTCGCTTTGCAGTAGCAAATTGAAATGTGAGAAAGAAAAAGGAAAACAGCATCTCCAATTATTTATCAAACTTAATTATTGTTATTTTGTAAATTTTATCATTTAATTTTTTCGGCATATTTTATCATTATATTTTTAAAATTTTTTACAACATTTTACCCATTTCTTAAATGTGTAATAAAGTGCATCCTAGAGATTCAGCATAAAAAAAGTGTGTGCCTAAAGATTGACAAAGTTTTGTTGGTAACATAATAATAAACTTGGCCAAAATTAAAAAAACATATATATAATAATAAAATATATGGAAATTATAAAGTATGATGGCAGCATGTGTAAAAAAAGCTTAATGATAAAATTCCTAAAATAATCATAATTAATATGTCATTAATCCTAAATGTTATTGAAACTTTGGAACAAATAAATTCTTATAAGATTTTTATGATGTTGTTCACAAAAGTAATTATCAAGATTGTTTAATTATTAACAAAAATCAACTCAAAATAAGAGTTTTTATGTTAGCAAAAAACAAAATAGTATTCACCAAAAATAAATTAAGCATTCAAATTAAGTTTTACGGTTGAAATAAAAATTAGCTAGTATTTTTTAATTTTTATGTGGCAACAAGCCATAAAGAGACCCACTAGAAAAAAGTTAAGAACTTCAATTAAGTTTTTTCTTTGGAAATGTTATAAAGTTAATGACAAGTTATAGCAAAAAAAAAAAGTCAATAACATGTTTGGAAATACAATTTTAAGACCAAAATCATATCAATAACGTGAAAGCTATTTTTGAAAACTTTACATTAGACATGAAAAATTATATAATATGTTTTTTTAAAACAAAAATATAATTAATTCTTGTCGAATAAATTTTAACGAGATTTGTAGTAGACATTCTATTGGTCCATAAATCCATTACTGGGTATAGACCTAACATTGAAGTAAAAAAAATTTAGTTTTGTTTCATTTTTAATAAAGATATTCTCTACTTAACAATGCTTATATGTTCTATGGTGCCTGATGTGAAAATAGTTTATGTATTCTCTACTTCAATGCTCATGTATTTTATGGTGTTTGATGTTAAATTCTAACGAGATTTGAAGTAGACATTCTATTAATCCATAAATCCATAAATGAATCCATTATCAGGTTTGGACCTAAAACATTGAAGTAAAGTCTTTTTGATTTTATTCCATTTTTAATAAGGATTCTCAACTTAACAATACCGATGTATTCTCTACTTAACATCAACGTTGAAGTAGAGAATACATGAACGTTGAAGTAGAGCCTCTGGCTCACAGTAGAAGTAATATTGTATTATTTATTTTTTTCAAAAACTAAAAAATGTGTTTCACTTTCTTCAAAAAAATATATTAAAATTACATAAAAAGTAAATTATATTATAAAATATATTGAAAAAAATAAAAGTATTCTCCATTTGGTTCTTTATATATAACAGATAGTTAGAAATACTCTTATTTTCTATTTAAGTGGATGAATTTATTGATATATTAAAAATACTAACACAAGTTAAACTTATTGGTAGGAAAGTAAATATAATTACTACTTAAATTATTTATTTATAGATATTTTAATAATAATTTAAATTTATGATATTATTAGCTAAAGTGAAATAATTTAATTATTATTATGGGTATTAATTTACAAATTAGTTATTTTTTTAGGTTTATTATATGTTTGGTTCCTAATTTTTTTTAAAAATGTTTGTAGTTCCTGAATTTTTTATTTTTATTAGTTTTAATCTATATTAAAACAAATAAAAGTATGATGAAGAAAAAGTTAGAAGAACAAAAGTAAAAATGAGAAAAAGTTAAGGAACTAAAATAAGATAAAATGAAATATAAAGACTAAATCAAAATTTGTTAAGAATTTAAGATTTTAAAGAATAATAAACCAACATCGGTTAATTCAAGTAAGTGATTTAGGATTTAAATCTTGGTTAATTATGAATAACACTAATTGACTTTTAAATATGAAATAACTTTTGATATTTTTGAGTAAAAACTAAAAAAATAGTATTAGTGTGCTTTCCATATAAACCCTTGAGCTGAGCCACTACGAATCCGAAACCCAAAACCGTTGTGTTGTGGCTATAGAATAGTCCACTTGTCTTGTTTCACAGCGAACCAAATCTCTTTAATTGATGATTTCCGCTTTCAGGATAAGGCAACAACGGAACAAAATTTTCTGTGTTCCAATTTTGCTTTGGACACAACAAAACGGTAGCTTGAGCTTTGAAACATAGCAGCATTCACTTTTCACGAGAGAACAAACAAGGCCTTCTTCTTCACCTTTTCACATTGTGTTGCATCATCACCATCCATTTCCATTGTTAGCTCCTCTTAATGGTTATGGCAACTGTGGGGTCTGAACCTGCTTGTGCAAGAACGGTTCATGATGTTGCATCTTCTTTCAGCTCTAAATGGCAGCACTCTTCTACGGTTAAGAAGCAGCCACGTGCTCGAATTCTTCAATGTTCTCTCAGGATTAGAGCTTGTAGTTCCATGGCTAACAAAAAGGATATCTACAAACAAGTGGGTCTGTTCCAAAATGCTATCTTTTTTTGTGTAAGAGCATGTACTGACTGCTTTTGGTTAATTCTTATGTAGTCTGTGTCTGTGATAAAGTGGCTTTAGTGGTTCTATCAAATTGTGGTGTTTCCTATAGTGGATGATGCGGCTTTTATTACTAGTTATGTGTGTAGTTGAAAATGGGAAGGTGGAAAATGAAAGAGTGAGGTTTGAAAATGTGTTTTTAGATGTAGATTAAATCTTCAAAAAAAAACTTGGATGATGATAAATGGTATCTTTTTCTTTGCAATAGATGTTCCACATCCACCAATGTCAATGGCCCACTCATCTGATTCTGGAAAAATGCCTATGGGATTAATGGGAGACCTCTTACCTCTTATCATTTAGTCTTTTTAGATAATGAGTAGTTCGGATATATGATGCAACAGAGATATAGGCATGTTAAACTTGATTCTATGATAAAAATAGAGAAACGGCATCAACTATTATATTATCTATAAGGGTATAGCTGGTTACTATCGGTTCCCTAAGGGCAATGGTTAAGGGGGGTTGAATACACTTTAGAAAATGCATCAAATTGCCTGAAAGGACGTGTTGAATGTTTTTGTTTTTTGATATAATAAATGCTGTCTTTTCCAATAAAGACTTTCTGTTTTTTGTTTCCATAACTTTTGTCCTTAGGGCTGGTTAGCATTTGCCTATCTATAAACAACATTACTTGTTCATATAAATTTGTTTGAAGAATGTTGCTCCTTGTAGTTTTCACATACACTTCATGCCAATTGTATCTATGATCATAGCTGATCGTGCATATCTATTTTCCCCTTTCTATTCAGTTAGTTGGTTTGTTTTGTTTGTTCTTCTCTTTCCTGAGCCGAACAAACTCAGAGCAAATTATAAGCTGTTTGAAAATTATTGATAGTTCAATGACTCTTCTGCAAATTTATTTAGCCAAAGTAAAGTCAATATCACATAACAACTCATGATAGTATTAGTATAGTCTCTTATATAAGCTGTAGGTAAGTGCTTTATTTCACTTATTATTTCGGTCAATCATAACAATCATTCAAATATGGTCAGGTTTATTTTCTCTAAAAAGGAAAATTGAAGATGCAGTTCTTCGTGCTGAAACGTTTGCATCGACAGCCTTGGAAATGGAAGAAGCAACGTGGATTAAGCAGGAAGAAATGGTACGTGATTTTGATATGTGGGATGATCCAGCTAAGTCCAATGACATCCTTGTCAAGTTGGCAAACAGTGCCAAAGTGGTTGATTCTCTAAAGGACTTGAAATACAAGGTAATGCTCTGTTCCCGTCAGTTTCATCTGAATTTTGGCAGTATTATTTGTCTTCTCTTCTATATAAAATTTGATTCGTATGAAATGATAATCGTGTTAGCCTCTAAACTAATGGTATGTGGGGACTCTAATACACTAATAAAAAATAAAATGAAATGCAGCTATTACAATGAAGAAAGAAGTGTACAAAGAATACTTCTATATACGAGATAATTGTTATGATATTTAGTTAGATGGATTTTCTACAAAGCTCAAAGATAGCCTTCGATTTGTGGATGGCATCTTTCATTCAACCAGAATTACCTTATATTACCTCTATTTACTGTAAACTTTAGTTCTGCAGTTAATCCTCTTGCTTGTTGCCTTTGGTCCACCATACTTCTTAATGAATGATATATTATGTATGGCTTAGGAAAACTGAAAAACACATGTTTGCTAAGGTTGGCCAGAATGTCACTAACAGATGAAAATTATAGCTTTATTGGCCATATGGCTCAAAATGAACCTTTGCTAATACCACTAAAACACATAACAAATGCCATGCTAGTTTGTTTTATTTATTTTATTTTTCTTTTCTTATTATTTGAAAACAATATGATGCCCTGTTGTATGTCCTGCAGGTAGAGGAAGCAAAGCTGATCAATCAGTTGGCTGAGATAAATGCTATTGATTATGGGCTTTATAAACAAGCATATGAAACATCATTGGATGTGAGTGAGATTGTGGATCAGTACGAGATTTCTAAGCTTCTTAAAGGGCCTTTTGATATGGCAGGAGCATGTTTGGTTATAAAAGCTGGACCTAAGGGCATCTATCCAAAGGTTTGATGATGTAATGTTTGAACTTCATTATGATGATGTTTAAACTATAACTTGTGAATCTGGTTGATGTGTGATTTTTTGTGTTACTATATTAGTATAAACTTAATCCTTATTATGATTATGGTGCACTCTAAAATTGATTATTCACTTCAGCAGTTGTTCTGAAGTTTAATTGTATATAGTTTGGTAGGCATGCATGTGGAAGATGAATATCATCTTTGTTCTCCTCATGCAATGAAGTGATTTCCATTGGCAACTGGACTTTTTAATTTGCCTTAGTGTGTAGCTGTACCAGTCATAAACTCCTACTTTTTTTCTACAGAAATCAATTTCCATCATCGAATTGGTATTTTTACTTTAAAATATTAAAATTTCCGGTGTTGAAGTTTTAGTATTACTTCATTCTTGGAGCTTTGCTCTTGAAGTAGGAACAAGTAAACAAGGTCTCCAATAGACTTACTGTTTATTTAGCACAACCTCACTCATATGTGAGCTTAACTATTGCTGAATTTATCTTCAAGCTAGGATGCACCAAATCGGGGACGGGAAATAGAAAATCTAGAAATCTCAAGATATGGGTACTATTAGGAAACAGAATTTTTTTTAATATTTTTAATTATTTAAAAACTGAAAAATAAAAAAAACATGAGAAATAAGTAACAACACTAGCATATTATAAACTTAAAGACAATCCAATGGTCTACCAAAATAAAGCATTAAGGTGCAAAGTGCAAAATTAACATTAAAAAGTAATACAAGCAACTTAGTTCAATGTCTAAAACAACAAATAAAATAAAACATCTAGTATTATCAGCATTCTCACCAACTCATTCTCCAATTCTGACTCATCGAGTAAGAGTGAAAGAGAGGAAACCCTAATTTTTGAAAGAGAGTGAACTGTAGAAGAGAGCCCGTCGATTCTTCTTTAGTCTTCTTTCCTTTTTTTTATGTTTTTCATTTTTTTTCCGATGCCTGAACTAGATGAGTTCAATTTAGGCAAATAAAATTATATATTAAAACATGGATAAACAACCCACAAAATCAGAATCAGATCTGGAACGAAAATAGAACACTTCATCTTCCTCCCCCCTTTCATTCTTTCTTCCTTTTTTTTTCTATCCTTCTTCTCCAAACAAGACACTGCACACGATTTTACTGTCGCCCTCTTTGTCGGTAGGCAAAAAAATATCAAACCACAACAATAATAACAGATTTGGATCTCAACGCAACAAAAAAACAAAATTAAAACACATCTATTTTATCAGTGTTCCTGTGCCACCTAGTGGGTGTTCCTGTGCTTCATAGTTTTCAAGTACTAGAACTTATGAAGTGTACCAAATTTTTTGAGTGTTATACATATAATAAACATATCTATTTTATCTAGACTTTGTAAAACTGGGTTGCTGGTTGTCTGCTTTATATGATTTCATATTTTTTGTTCTCAAACGATTTATGTAAATTTTTTCTGCTGTCCTTGGCCTACGTCTGCGTTAATCAAGCTCTGGGCAGAACAGATCCTAAGCATGTATCTTAGATGGGCCAAAAGACGAGGTTATGAAGGAAGAATTGTTGACAAGTGTCCGTTCAAGAATGGAGGAATTAATTCTGCTATTATAGAGTTTGAATTTGAGTGTGCATATGGCTATCTTTCAGGGGAAAAAGGAGTTCACTACTTGATAAGAGGTTCTCCAAATGAATCTTCTCAGCTTGAGGTGTGAACATTTCCTTTCATCCTATTCAACTGCAAGCTGGTTTTCCTTTCTGATATACTGTGTTGTTTTCATATGGAATTGTATTATAGAAAAACTCTTTTTGGGAAGAAAAGTCTTCAAATACCTTATATAGAATATTAATCTCAATTCCGTCAGGTAATATTAATAATCTATATTGATATCACCATTAGATTTTTCTACGTTTGTGTATAAAAAAAGCTAACAATATAATGTTTTTAATTTACTAAATTTAATTAATCATAATTATCCGTGTGTAGGAAAAAAATTATATTATGTATTGTAGAAACAACCTTCATATAGCATATAAAAATTCATGTTGGATTTGTATTTGATGGAATATTAAAGCATGTATCGTAAAGCTGTGATCACTGTGACCTTTCTTGAGTTGCTACAACGAGGTTTAACTGTATTTTTGCTATAGTGAATTGAGCTGTATTATAACAATCATAGAATGGCTTTGTATATCAAGGACTACAATGTTTTTTAGGCTTATGAACTAAGTATTAAAATTTGATGAAATAATTTGTTTAGTAATTCAAAATTTGCAGGCTAGCTCAGCAACTGTAGATGTTATTCCCATGTTTCTTGAGAGTGCTTGTGATCTTGAAATTGATTCTGAGGATTTGATTATCTCATCTCCCTTGATTCATGGGAAAAACAAGAGACAAACTGATCATACAGTTTGCATTCAGCATATACCTACTGGCATAAGTGTCCAATCCTATGGTATGCATATGTTTGTGTTGAGATGTTGGCTTCTTAGTTTCTGTTTTTTTCCATTATATATTCAAGATTATGTTTTCTGTTTCCATTTTGTCTTTTACAAATAACTACAAAAACTATGACCTTGTCTTCATTTTGTTTCCATTTTTCAAAGGTTAGTATAGGAAATGTTGAGTTTTCCCTTATTTTGACTTTGTTTCCTATTTTTAGAAATTTGTATTGGAAAATCTTTTAAAACAAGTGAAAAATGAAAGCAAAGGTGACATTTTCCCAAACCAACTAGTTCCTATATTTTGAAAGCTTATGTAAATTACAAATATTTAGTGAATTCAATCATCAAATGGGTTCATATAATTCAATTATCCATTGGGTATTTATGGCTGAATAAAAATTATAAAAGAGATTAAGATGTCTTTTGCTACATTGGTCTACCTTGGACTGCCACTATATTATGGCATGATTGATACACAGTTGTAAATTCTCAGGCCTAGTTAGTACTGTTCAATTTGTGCTTTAGGGTTGAGGACCTTGAAAATTGTTTCACATGGCTGCCTAAAGAGATGAAATGGTTAATAGTTGTACCAGGCATCGTCTGTATAATTGGCCATGGTTAATCCAGCTTGCAGTTACATTAATGTAACACATGGAGAAAACTAGCCAGTGCATGAGGAAGAAATTAATTTTTTGTTCACTCATTATTTGCTTTTTAACCACATGTCCTGACAATCATTCCATAGAACTAAATAACTACCAAGTCAGTTTCCCTTATTTTTGAAAAGAAAAATCTGCTAAGCATAAAAATGGGGATTCTACTTAATTACATTTTATGTTGTCTTTGTGCAGGTGAGAGAAGCCACTTTGCAAATAAGATGAAAGCACTAAACAGACTGAAAGCTAAACTTCTAGTGACAACAAAGGAACAAGGAGTTGCAAGTATAAAAAGTATACAAAAGGAAAACATTGTCAATTTATGGCAAGAAGAAATTCGGAGGTATGTCTCTCATCCGCACAAGTTAGTACATGATGTAAAGACAGGCGTTGAGGTGCCAGACCTAAATTATGTTCTGGAGGGGAATATTGGACCCCTTATTGCAGCTCATATTAATAGCAGAGTCATGTCATAAGGTCAGAATCCATGTTCCTTAGGCCACCACGTTCTCATTTTGCAATTGTTTAGCAAGATAGACTTATTATTTTCACCTTTTCAATCCTGCAAAATTCTCAGGGCTTACTTCAATCCCTTGATTTCATGAGCCAAAAACAAAAAAACAAAAAAGAGTATCAATTCATCAATTTTTGCCTGTATTGATAGATATGTTGATGAGTTGAATGCCAACAGCATTATATTCTAAACATTTTTTTTTATTTGCTTTGGCATCAAACTCTGCCAATGTTTCTTCATAGTCAATCCCTAGCCCTGGTTAAGGAGGAGGGTTGTTTAGGCCCTCGGCAACCAACGTAAAACTCACGGTTATACCTATCATGGATCATTCATGAGAGATTTTTGTAAATGCCAGGCCGTTACCAAAAAGTATCATGCTGTATCACCTGAATATAGTGTCAAATGAGCAGGGACTGCTACATCGGTGCTCTCGGATGTAGTGTAAAATGAGCAAGGGTCCTCTAATTTTTCTGGATGAATATGGGTAAAGAAGTTCAGATGATCAGATTTGCTACTTGGAATATTGGTATCATGACAGGTAAGTCTATGGAAGTGGTGGCTTCGGAGAAGGATTAACATTATGTGCCTACAAGAGACTAAATGGGTTGGAGAAAAAGCGAAGGTGATGGATATCACTGGTTTTAAGCTATAGTACACGAAGAGGAAAAAATGAAGTAGGTATTATGGTGGACAAGGTTTGGAAAGAAAGCATGGTGGATGCAAAAAGAATTGGAGACAAAATCTTAGCCATAAAATTAATGAGGGCATAGGAAAAGTTTTGGGAAGACTTAGAGGGGTTGGTTCAAGGCATTCCACAATAGAAGATAATTTTCTTATGTGAGGATCTAAATGGACATGTTGGTAGTCAGAAAAGGCATTTTACAAATGCACATGGTTTTGGAGATCTAAATGAGAAAGGATAGACAATTTTTTACTTCTCCATGGCTTTTGACCTTCTGTTATATCCTTCATGTTTTTGGATGAAACAATTTCGAACAGTTTTCCATCATATCATTTGCGAAAAAGTTTTAGAAATCACATACACACTGTTCAATTTCCTCTTCTAGCGTGTTCCATCTTTTTCAGGATTCAATGTGACAATAACAACAAATCCTATCAGCTTTTCTCACGATTAAGATGTTGGGGAATCCTTACAAATAAAGTTGGATCTAATTATGAGTTTGGAGAGGGAGAAAAAAAGAGTCTAAAACATTATGAAATTTTATGTAAATGTTGCTTACCTGAATTGGCTTTAGGAATAGTTTTACTTGAACATTCCATCCTACCACAAGGGATTGGTGTTAAAACAAATTTATGTTAAATTTATTAAAGTAAAATTAGTATGTTGATTCTTTAATTTTAAGGTTGGTTTTGATTTCATCCTTCAACTTTCATTTCTTTATAATAAATTATACTTGTACAACAAAATATACAACTAAGAGAGAGAAAAAGAAAAAGGAAAATAAATTTAAATTTGAAATGTAATAAATGATACGGTAAATAAGAGAGATTCACACACAATATTAGAGAAGTAATATAGATATAATAATTTGTATAATATTATATTGTGTGTTTATCTCTTCTACACTATCATTTATTACGTTTCAAGTTTAATTTTATCTTTCTTTCTCTTTCTTGGTTGTATATACTTCCTTTGTATTTTTTTTATAAGATATTTTAAACTAATTTACACCCTTTAAGAAGATTTAAATATGTTTTTGGTCTTTTTAAGTTTTTTTTTTCATTTTTATTCTCTAATAATTGTAAGTTTGTGTTTTTCAATTTTGGTTCTTATTTTTTTTATTCATTTTTAGTTATCTAAGTATGCACCTTTTTAATTTTAAATCCTTTTTTTTTCATTTTTATCTCTTATATGGGTGGAAGTAGGTCGAATTGCCCATTGGGACCTATGACCTAGTTCATTTAAAGCTTGGGTTGGCTCGACTCATTTAACAAAAAGGTCATGTTCAAGTTTTTTTAAAATTTTTTTTAGTTAAATAAGTCAGGTCATAAGTGTTTAAAAAATCATAAGCCTAATGGGTTAACCTACTTAGAAACAATAGTTTTTTTTAATAAAAATACTATTATTAATATGATATATAATATTATTATTTTAATGAAAATAAAAAATTATTTTTGTTGTTTGACAATTTAAATCATTTTAATATTTGAAATAAGTTAATTCCTATAAGCATAGGTTGATAGTAGGAATAAAGATTATTTTTTTGTGGGGCTTAAGAGGCTTTAGTAGTTTGTCACATGTAACATTTGTAGCCAAGTTTTGACCATATCTTGTGGTGTAAAATTACCTTATTATTTTTAATGAAAATCTTTGATTTTGTTAAAGAATATTTTTTTTTTACACTTTTTAATATGAATAAGCCTTTAAATAAACTTATGGGTCCAATCAACTTATATAAAGATTATGCATATCCAAGCCTAAAAGGTAAACTCTTGATGGGTAATAGGCCCACGCTTGGGCTATAGAAATATAAAAAGTGTTGTTAGGTGCACCCAACATTTTTGCTGGTGCACCTAGCACTTGTAGTGAAAAGGCAGTAATACCCCTGACTTATTTTTTAAAAATTAACGCGAGACTCTCTCTCCCACCCCGCCTGCGTTTTCGCTTCTTCTTCCTGCGGTTTTCTTCTCTTCTTCCTCACAGCCTTTCCGCTTCTTCTTCCTGCATTTTCGTATTGTTGTTGCTCACGTCACCGACGTTTCTATTTGTTGTTGTCGTTAAGAGGAGGTTGTGGGAAGAGGTTCTTCTTCTTCTTCGTTGAGGAGCTTGCCACCATTGTTGCCGTGAATAGGAGGTTGACGTGGTGCATTGAGGAGGCTTCCGCAAAGAGCAACGCCGCCGTCCACCATCGAGGGAGCTTCGTCACCGTCCACTGTCGAGGTAAGCGCTGTGACCATGTCGTTTCCACCATTGTTGTCGGCGATAGGGTAGATTGTTGATCTGAAAGTGGAGATGTGAGTGTTACGGATCAACTTGATTCGTAAACTGCTCGAAGAAAGTTTACGGATCAAGTTGATCCGTAAGCATCTTCCAGATCAACTTGATCCGTATGATACTTACGGATCAACTTGATCCGTGAACTTTCTTCGAAAAGTTCCCAAACTAGCAATGTCACCTACTTGGTAAACCATGACCGTTAAACAAAGTTATGTGTCTTCTTAAAAGTTTCACATAACTTGTTTGTTTTAATTTTGACTGTTTATGAGAAAATATTTTTCCATTTATGATAAGATATAATAGTTAATATTTATTTCCCACATTCTCAAATAAAAATGATTCTTCCACTAAATACATCTTTCTCTATCTCTCTTTCTCTTTATGAGTGTATATGTATGTAATTAACATACATTTAGTAATGACAATCCAAAGTAATTATTCACATTTAGCCTTTATTTTTATATAAAAAACAAGAAAAGTTTAAAATTTTAAATTATTTATTAAACCTTGAGTTTAAAACCAAAATGTGTTTCCAACTAAGTTTCTAATTATACTTTTAAGGAGGGTATAGAAATAAGTGAGTGTGCCATGTAAAAAAAAACACAACTTCTTAAGATGATGGAACACAAACTCTTGTGTTACATATGCTTTTGTGCCTTCTATTTTCACAACCATTTCTTGCAATTAGATCATTTCCAAGTTGAAAGAGTTGAAACTCAATCAGAAACACATTTCGATTTTAAACTCAAGGTTTGAGTGTGAATAGTTTGTGGAATCCCTCAACTCTTGAGAAACAATGATGAATAACTATTTGTACAAAATTTGACTAAATATTTTGTTCGAATAATAGTTTGACATGGGCAGCTCATGAGAACAAGGACGAGTACAAAAACAACACTTGGTCACCATTGGTTTCCATGAGCACCTAGAGTAGTTCATTCGAAGTGGCAAATAACATCTTTCTTCAATTCACACTACTTTGCGGTAAACGCCAACATCTGGAATAGGAATCACCCTCTTGTTGAGGCTTACTCTTAATCACACACAACACGTGCCTCAATCACATTCTTATAAGAAGCTATTCTTTTTTCTACAATACTTACACAGTTACATTATTTTCTCAATATTAGAGCAGAATGAGTCTAAGCTTATGCCTCTCCCATTTCCCATCCCCCTCCTTGTTACCTTTTTGCCTCTCCTCGTTCCTGACTTATATCCTAACATATAATTATCCTAAAATTAAACTAATATTATGCATTTTAACTTGATCTAAACCTTCTAGTTAAAGTGAAATTAAAGATGCTTTGGTAAAATGAGATGAGACTAGTACTTGCCTAGTGTTGTTATGTAAGCTTTTAGTTTATAACAACAATGTTCTTAATAATGGTTTGATGCAGTGTATCTTGGCTTTCTTGCATTTCAGGTTAAGTGCATGGGATTGAGCTGATTGACGTTAGTGAATGCATGAACAAGATATACTTTAGTAATGTATTTCCCTTATTGTTGTGTATTTTTGGCATGTTGGCTTTATTGCAGATATATATTTTTTATATTAGCATTCCTGGGAAGATTGCCTTTATTGAGTCAAAAACTCTTATTGTTAGGGAGACTCTGACCATTGTGGACACATGCAGGTCTAACATGTTCTTTTGTCGCATATTCAAACTCGTATTTTGTTTTAGTATTGATGTTATCTTGTATTATGCTATTATGTCTGTTGCATGTAAAGAGAAATGTATATTTAAAATTTAAATTAAAGCACATGAAGCTATTGTGTTTGTTGGTTTTAATGCTATTATACTTTTTAATAAGAGAAGTTATTTTATACAACCTCGTAAACCTTAAATAGTCTGAACGTAGCAGTGTGAGACAATAAATCTCTACCCTATCTCTGCCCCTGCATATCTCAAATACAACAGTCGAACTTATCATGGTTCCCCATTTGCTTAATTTACTCAAGGTTTAGAATATAGATTTTTGGATTTTATGATGTGTCACATTAATTATCATCACAATTGAATCAAGGAATGTCTATACTTAGAAGGAAACTTCAATTTGTGTTTATAATCTCAGTGTAACGTGGAGAAATGAATGAGAAAAAGTAAATCTGCTCTTGATCGGGTTTTTTCTCAAATATATTTCACATATATAAAATTGTATAGTGAGAATAAATTTTATAACCGAGTCAGATGGGAACACGACTTTATTTTTAAAATGTTACTATACTTTTTAATAAGAGAATTTATTTTATACAAAGGAGGCATATCTCTATCCTCTTTTTGTCGTTGCATATCTCAAATGCAAATGAGGCATCAAAAGAAATGTAAAATTTTTACATTCTAATTATATAAAAAAATGTTGCATTAATAAAAAGAACGTAGAATTGTATAATATGCAATGCTAATTATATAGAAAAAAATGTTATATTGAAAGAAATATAGAATAATGTAATATGCAATAAGGCTTAATAGCATTACGTTATGTATGTTGAATATGAACAAGAATGGTCATCACAGGATAAATTAGGTAGAAAATAGAAATTTCTTTTAAAAAAAATTGTTGCATAGCAGCAGTTTCAAACTGCCTCTAAATAATTTAAAAAATAAATAAATTTCATGCCTTGTGGAAGTTTCAGCCGTTGAGTTCAAAATCATAAAAAAATATCCATCTTCCGATACACTCCAAATTCACTAATATTTAATATCAATGCCTATCTAGCTATGTGAGGCTTGCTCCCGAATATATAGATAATCTTTATATCTTATACTTGTCGAGCTTTAAATGCTGTTTTATATTTTTCCTCTATGGTCCCCAGTCCATGTACGTGTTTAGAAAAATATTAGTTTCTTAAAAATAATTATATATATATATATATATATATATATATATATATATACATATATATTAAAAATAAGTAATTGTTTTCTATAAATTTTTAAATGGGTTAGTGTGCGTTATGAAATCAAGAGTAAAATTTGCCACTTGTTAGGGGAAAAAACTCAAGTTTAGAAATGTGAAATCTTGTTTCAAAGATCTACTGTTTTTCGGTTGGCATAGCTCATCAATCATCACAGTATTGTTTACGTACTTAAATAGGGGGTTATATACTTATATCCATAAAAAAAAATTAAAAACAAGCATTCCTATCACAATTTCGTAACCTTACACACATATTAAATAGTAACACAAATGAAGTGTTTAGGGTTGATTGTTTTTATTTTACTATAAGTATTTAAAAAATGTTAGATATAATAAAAAATGATGTCTAAAAGATAAAGGCAAATTATGTTAAATTTCAGTTAACAATGATTACCATTTATTATTCATCTCTTATCTCTTGTGTCACATGGAATCTCAAGATCTTGTTGCATGTTTAATACATTTTAGTCCTTTTGACAAAAGCAAAAATGGCAGGACCAACCGTTTTCATCTGAAACCAACCAACTAAAAATGGAACACAATAAAGATTTTGCTGGTCGTCGAACATGAACCAATTTATACATTTGACAAATCAACATTCTCCACTTTTGTATAATAAGTGTTGGTTTAGCTTATTTTCAAATCTCTCTTTTGTATTCACTTTTTTTTTATAATTTTTAATAACATTTTTAAAAATAAAAGTATTAATTTCGTAAAAAAAACAAATTGTTTGGCAAACATGTGTGTGAACATATGTTTGGAAATTATTGCTTTAAAAAATAAATACTCTTAAAAAATTTAGACAATGAAATGAAGATCTAAAATAACCGATTAAATTGTGTTTCACACATGTGTACGTCTACTCTTTCTTCTTTTATAATGAAAATGACTTCTTGGAGTAAGTTATATTCATAATTTAGTGTAAATATATCATTACAATTTTAACTGTTAATTTTTTAGAAAGTGATTTATAAATTTTTTTTAATGAAATAGTAATTATTTATTTGAAAAAGGTGTAAATTCAATACGTTTGCCGTAAACATAAAAAAAAAAGACATCATAAGCTAAAATTTATACTGGCTTTATTTCTATACTAAAAATTAAAATTTAAAAATACAGATAATAATATTTTTTAAAATAATAAACTAAAATAAAATATATTAAACATATAAAAAATAAATTTAAGTCTATTTTTAAGTATAATAAATTTCATGATGTGTCTTTCTGGCTTTTTCCCTTGAATCTTGATCCACACAACACAAGTCACAACCAATGTAAGATAAAGTCAAAACCACAATTAAACGCATAACCCCCAAGGTCAAATCCGTAATTCAACATTCCATAAGCAATATTTAAAACCCAACGTTTCCCACTCTCCCTTCTCGCGCTCTCACCAACTGCAGCATTCATTCATTCATTCACTCACAGTTGTCGTCACGCCGTAAACGGAAAAAATGGCAACGGCGAGACGCAGTTTCCCGCCGATCACCGAATGCAACGGAACGACGCCGTGCGATTCCGTCGCCGCCGACCTCGACGGCACGCTCCTCATCTCCCGCAGCTCATTCCCGTACTTCATGCTCGTCGCCGTCGAAGCCGGCAGCCTCCTCCGCGGCCTCCTCCTCCTCCTCTCCGTTCCGTTCATTATCTTCTCCTACCTCTTCATCTCCGAATCCCTCGGCATCCAGATCCTCATCTTCATCTCCTTCTCCGGCCTCAAGATCCGCGACATCGAACTCGTCTCACGCGCCGTTCTCCCTCGGTAAGTCTCTCTCTCTCTCTCTCTTTCTCACTTTCTCTACTTCGTTTTTGTGTTCTGATCCCACGTGTGTGTAGGTTTTATGCTGCGGACGTGAGGAAGGAGAGCTTCGAGGTGTTCGAGCGGTGCAAGAGGAAGGTCGTGGTGACAGCGAATCCGACGGTGATGGTGGAGCCGTTCGTGAAGGACTTTCTCGGCGGAGACAAGGTTCTAGGCACGGAGATCGAGGTGAATCCGAAGACGAAGAAGGCAACCGGTTTCGTGAAGAAGCCTGGCGTGCTCGTCGGAAAGTGGAAGCGTCTCGCGGTTTTGAAAGAGTTCGGCGATGATGAATCGCCGGATGTTGGTCTCGGAGATCGGAAAACGGACCGTGACTTCATGTCTATTTGCAAGGTTTGCCTTCTACTACTGATTCTGATTACTATCATTACTATTAGCACTAGCTGATTAAAAAAAATAAACTATTACTACTAGATTTCTTTTCGCTGTAAATTTTTTAATTCCTTATTAATTGTGTGTTAATTAGTTAGTGTGCTGATATTATCAATAACAGGTGAATAATTTGTTTCGGGTAAAAAATAGTACTGTGTTAGTGGTGGATAATTTGGATGAAGAAGTTATGGAATTAAATTATTGCATCAATATTTAATCGCGAAATATTAAAGAAAAATCATGCAAATTGATGATATTGAATAATACTACGTATACGTATTTTTTTTTTATTTTTCTTAAACTGTATTTAATTATTAAAAATATAAAAATAATGTAATAAATTTTAAGATTAATAAAATAGTATAATAAAGTATAAAAACATTCATTTAAATATCTCCAAAGCTACTTTTTATATATAATTATTTCTTTATGAAATATTTAAAAAACTAAGAATGATATTATATGAAAATATGATATTCTTCTTTTTTTTAAGTTTTGATACGTTTTTTTAAGAAAATTGTTAAAGTTAGGCGGCCAGCCTTGTTGAGTTGATGAGTAGCTTTACGGAACAGCTGAAATGTCCATTATATATACTGTTTTTTACTTTTATCGAATAAGACTAATCTCTAATTGGATAAGGGATAAAATATGGAAGAAAGAAACAGGGAAGGTACAAATGGAGGAAAAATAAAAGTGAAAAAAATTGTTACTTAGTTAAGTAATAAAAACTAAAAATAGGAGGAAAAAGGAAATGGAAAGAGTAATTGAATGAGTAGAAAAGAATAAAAGAGAAAACAAGTAAGTTGTATTAAAGAAATTTTTAGGATAATAATAGTAAGTAGATGCAGATTGATTGATCGATCATTGAAGAATGATATGTGTTGTAGGGTCATTGCCTGGAAAGCAATTGTTTGTTTTTATTTATGTGTCACGCGAATTGTGCATTGATTACGTGATTGTTGTGTAACGGATGGCATAGTTCCACAAGTTAATTACGACATGTGATCTCACGCATTTACTTGTGATCTTTGCTTTCAATTTTTTGCCCATTCGATTACTTAAGAAGATTAACCTGAGTGCTTCATCTTTATACCTTTATGAACTTACGTGCAAAATCGATGGAGTATTATTCTGGATTAAACTACGGAGCTGGTGAACCGTGCTTGTGATGTGAGGTGACAAAGACATAATTAATAGGGTAGGATCAAATTAATTACTGGTGTCCATGGGGCGTGAAGTCATGCATTAAATTTCTACGGTAGAGTGTAAATGAATGCCATTTTCTTTTCCTTTTTATTTATTTTCCTGGTGGGACCCACCGTATTAACCATCCTCAGCCAACTACCAGCGTATGCTTTTTGTGGTCCATTCCATTGACTCCATTCACACTACTTCACACTGCAAAACATGGTTTAATGCAGTTATGATCCATTCATGACTTTTCTGCTATCTTTTTTAAATGTTATTCTTGTATGTCTCTTTAAAATAACAATACATAATGTATTATGTTAATATTTAATAGTAATATTTAATTTTAAAAATCATGAAAATTATATAATTTAATAAGACAACACATGAACAACAAAGTAAGAAACCGCAAAGAAGTCAAATTCTCCATTCATATTCATAGGTTTCCCACTCCATTCACACTTCTTAAGAATACGGTAGCTGCTACCTAAATTTTCTTCTCAATTAATGCATTCACTCACTGCCCACCGGCCCACGAGCAACTGCTACTAATTTAGCGTATATGAAATGGACCCAAGAAGGTTAAAATTCTTTGTTCCTAGCTACCAAAAAGAAAGTTACCATTTCTCCCCCAAACTAAGTAATGGTAGTCTGGTAATGAGGTTGAGGAGTAACCGAATAAGGTGAAATTCAACACATTTTATTACACTTTATCTACCAAATATGTTACTTATATTTTAGTTAATTAGAATATATGTGCATGCGGTGTTTACAGGTCTAATATTTTAGACATTAATCATGTTGAAGTTATGCAAATCTTGAGCTACACATAGCACACTTCATCACATGAGTTACAACATCATAGCATCATACTTTTGGTTCATTATTTATAGTTATCCAATTCAACACAATTAGTGTCTGTGTCAATCAAATTAATTAGAAAACTATAGTGCTCGTCTTAATCACACATATTAGAACTATTAGTGTAATTATTCATATATTGTTTTCATGACATTGTTTCTTATTAATTTAATAATTTTAGGGTTGTACTTAATTTTTCTTTACTTCTGCATCTCTCTTTTTTTCTTTCTTTCTCTTATCGCTCTCTTTATATAAAAAATTATACTACAAAGCATTGGAAAAATACACTATACATGTATTTATATTTGAGAAATTCACTTTAATCATGTGAAAACAGTCGATTGCATGTGCAATTATTAAGGGCAGAATAGACAATTAAACGTGGAAACCAAATCGAGTATCGCCGTTGTTAATAGTATCAGTAACTGGTGCTATGGCATGGATATATATATATATATATATATATATATATATATATATATATATATATATATATATATATATATATATATATATATATATATATATATGTTGATTCTGTTGAATCTGATTAATTACAACTTTACATTTATTATCATTAACTAGTGCCATGGCATGAATGATGATGATGATGAATAGCACAGGAGGGTTACATGGTGCCTCCGAGCAAATCAGCAAAGGCAGTCCCACAGGAGCGTCTGAAGAGCAGAATGATCTTCCACGACGGGCGTTTCGTGCAGAGGCCAGACCCAATGAATGCCCTCATCACCTTCACATGGCTCCCTTTGGGTTTCGTCCTCTCCATCATAAGGGTCTACTTCAACCTCCCTCTCCCAGAACGCATCGTCCGCTACACCTACGAGATCCTCGGCATCAAGCTCGTAATCCGCGGCCACCGCCCTCCTCCTCCGTCCCCCGGCACCCCTGGCAACCTCTACGTCTGCAACCACCGCACCGCTCTCGACCCCATCGTCATCGCCATCGCCCTCGGCCGCAAGGTCTCCTGCGTCACCTACAGCGTCAGCAAGCTCTCCCGCTTCCTTTCCCCAATCCCCGCCGTGGCCCTCACCCGCGACCGCGCCGCCGACGCCGCCCGAATCAAGGAGCTCCTCCAGAGGGGAGACCTCGTCGTCTGCCCTGAGGGCACCACGTGCCGTGAGCCCTTCTTGCTTCGCTTCAGTGCACTCTTCTCTGAGCTCAGCGATAGGATCGTGCCCGTTGCTGTTAACTGCAAGCAGAACATGTTCTTCGGAACCACCGTTCGTGGTGTCAAGTTCTGGGACCCTTACTTCTTCTTCATGAACCCTAGGCCTGTGTACGAGGTTACCTTCCTTGACCCTTTGCCCGAGGAGATGTCGTGCAAGGCTGGTGGGAAGACTTCCATTGAGGTGGCCAACCACGTGCAGAAGGTGGTGGGGGATGTGTTAGGGTTTGAGTGCACCGGGTTGACCAGGAAGGATAAGTATATGTTTCTGGGTGGGAATGATGGGAAGGTGGAATCTCTTTATGGGGCCAAGAAGTAGTGAGATATATATGGTTGAGGGGGTTGCTACTTTGGTTTGATGGTTAATTTTGGGACTTGATTGGTTTGATGGTCAATATCGTTTTTTCACTATTATTGATCAGTTAAGATAGATACATAGATCAAAAGGTTAGCTAGTAAGCAGCAAATAGCATTTGGTATTATTTTTTGTGCACCCTTTTTGATATGGGGTTTTGTTATGGATTTAAGTGTTTTCAATATCACTCAAATTTTCTATATGTGACTTGTTTTTTTGGGATACTCTAAGGTCTAAACAAGAGTGTATGTCTAATAATAAGGTGATTTTTGAAGATTATCAATTTTCTGTAATAGAGATTATTAGTAAAATTAAGTTTCTTATGTATAGACAAGCGTACCTGTTGCATTTGTTTTAGCATCTTGATATATGTCTTCTTGTATTAGGGAGATTTTTGATTTTCTCGAGTTATGGGGTATGCTATGTTTATTGTTGTATTATTTTGGGTTTAATATAATTTACATTTTTTTTAAAAAAATAGTATATATCTTTAATCCTCACTGATAAAAAGAGAGAATATCTGAAATAGGATTCTTGAAATGTCAAATGACTTAAATTAGTGGAAAATGAAATAACATAGTTGAAAATATTAAGATTAAGTCTCATTGCCTTAACCCTACTTAATTAATATTCAACACCAAAAACCCTACTTAGTTATTTATACCTATCTTAAAACATATCCAACGGTGCAATCAATTGAAATTGCATAAGTTATATCTACTGTTTGAAAATTTTATAAACGTCCTATAATGACATATCATTATTTCTTTCTTTTTTAATTGTATTCAACTTAAGCAAATATTCTCTCTATCAAGGCAACCAACCAAACAGAAATGAGCATTTAACAGAAATGAGAATTTTCATAATATCCTTCCCCCAACTCTCAATCAATCTTCTCTAGTATGGTGAGTTTTCATAATGTGAATTTTAACGAAGCATATTTGACAATGAACACTGTTTTGGTGTTGGCCTATGCATCCGTAATGAACATGGGAGTTTCAAAAAGGCAAAGACTCTTTAGCAACCTGGTGTACGTACTCAATGCCTACTTTGGATCCAACAGCTTGACTATCAGAATATGGTGAATGAGAACAGATTGCAGGCCAATAGTATTGATGAACTATCTATTATCCTTTGTAACAAATGTTGAGTTATTTTACAATCTATCTAAAACTCATGGGTAAACTTTGTAAGGAGACAAATTAATAATATTGCTCACAGAATATCGTTATTATCCTTTGTAATTAGTGTTCATATCTTTGATCATATTTTAAGTTATATTCATTATGCTATTTTGAATGATATGAAATAAATCCTTTTCTTTAAGAAAAAAGAATGGTGAGTTTAATTAGAAAATTACAGAAAATAATTAATGCATCGTACTTGTAAAACTAATTACAATCTTTAATAATTGAAAAACTAATCATAATCTTTAACAATTTTATCATTTTTGGTTAATTGAAATTTAATCTTCCAAACTATAAAATGAAAAAAAAAATGTATGATACAATCTTAAACTTTGGTATAAATGACAAGCTATAGTAATACACTGTCACTAAAAAGATTTTTACACTATCAATTAAATAAAAATCATCATAATATATTTTAAATAATTATTACAAAAGTTAATAATTTTCAATTTTATAATTTAACAATAGTATTTTTTACATTATTAATATATTTTAATTAAATTCTTAAAAAATATATAAAAATCCAAAATCAAAATTGATATTACAAAAAAAAAAAATCAAGAAACAAAAAATGTTAGACAAAATATCTCCCTTTCTCTCCAAAAGGGAAATGACAAATGACAAATGACTTTTGACGTTGTTCTAAAACCCCATGTGTCAGGAGCAGAATATTCCAGGCATGACTATGAAAAATACCATCATTTTCCAAACATAATAAACTAATAATCACACTTATAATAATAATAATTAGTATTTGAATATCTGCACTTCTTCATTATGAAGACAAAAAAGGGAAAGTGAAAAACACTTTCTCCAACCGTACAACATATCCACGTCGAGAGGAAGAAGGGGCATCTCAGCAATTTCCACAAATTAAAATTTTCTCTGGACACCGGATGACGTGCCACGTGTCACGCTCTTGACCCCCCTTTCTCTTGGTTACAAACGTGATTTTATTAATTTTCTTATTTGACCTAAATATTTTTTTATATCTGTATTATATTACCAAAATTAACCACAGATAATAAAATAAAAATATTTTTACATAATAAACCAAATATATTATATAAATGAAAAAGATATTAAAGCATTTCTTATTTTATTATTGTTTCCGAAAAATGTTAAAAAAAAAAAGCGTAAAAAATAGTTTGACAGTTACAAATAGGAAGAGAGAGAGAAAGGTTCTGCGGCGTTGCATTTGCCTTTGCTTATCCTCTGAGCTGAGAGCAGAACAGAGCAAAAACAGAACAAGAATATATCTCTACTTGAAACGACGCCGTTCTGCACTTCGAACTTTAAAGTTGATGTTGTAACTGTAACACCTTGTTATCTTTCTCTACATACAGCTTCATCAATGACTATGAGTGGTTTAATTTCAAACCGCAATTTCGGTTCCTTCGTTGCCTCAGGTTCATGCTCACTTTTTCGTTCCTTTTTCATTTTATCAAATTTTTGGTAGCTGCGCGCGCATTTTGCTGAATTGCTTGTTTCCGGATACGGTTTTGATTTGTTGCTAATTATGGATTCGTAATCTTTTAATACGGTTGAAAGTTTTCTAATTCGTAGTTCAGTTTGAAGGAGTGTATTTTAGTGGAAATTACATGCATTTAATAAAAAGGGATTTAGCTCAGAGGCTTAGGTAATAAATTTTCATTTTTTCATGGAGTAAGATACTAGTTTTGTTATTTTTCAATTATTTTTTTTACATTATTTGCCTTGAGCATAGCTTGTGAACAATAATAAATCGAGATTTTGGTAGGATATATTTATGCTTTTTTAAATTTATTTTAAATGCACTGATAGTGTAGTGTAAATGGTTTTTACAGTGTCATCCAATCACATATAATTATGATAATTTTGTTAATTTTGTCTATAAGTACCTTAAAAGTTATCTCAGAGTACGTTGATTTTTGATTAGTTGACAGCATAAAAGTTTTTATACTGACAGTGTATGGCAATTAAACTCGTTTTTTTTTATAGTTAAGTTGGATGTTTGTTTGGTTTTCTTGAAAGCCTGTAAGCTTGGATTATGTTGATGATGACTGTTGTAAAGTATGAGGCCTCACCTAAAAAAGAAGTATGAGGAAGTTTTAGCCATTCTTTTGTTATTTGCAGGAAATGTATATAGATCGGGGAAGGATATATCGGTTCAAAGAATGGGAATTTCTGTTTCTGGTGTATCTGTTGCTAAGGATCCCTCTCCAAGATGGCAGCATCAGATGTATTTGCCTATGGAAAAGAGAGTTTCGAAACCAATGCAAACATCTCACAACAAAGGGGAGCATCGTTCTCTTGTATCCCAGCAGTCTAGTCAGTGCTTGAACTTTAAACTAAAGGCTTGCGGAAGAAGTCATAGTTCCTTCCTTTTTTCAGCTCCTTATGGCAGTAACAATGTTGGACATCAGGAAGTATATCGACTTGGTTTGAGCAAAAGAAAGCACGCAAAAACTGAAGTTGGTAAAGCAAATAAATTTCGTGTTTGTTACAAGTCTGAGGAGTATGACATTTCAGAAACAAAGATGGATCCACTGCAATCAACTGAAGGAACTGGGGAAGCCATTCTTTTGGAAGGAAGAGCATTACCTTGGTGGCAGCAGTTTCCTAAGCGCTGGGTTATTGTACTGCTGTGTTTTACAGCATTTCTTCTGTGTAACATGGATCGTGTGAGTCACGTTTTTTTGGTATTTATGCTATCAATTATGATGTAGTTTATATATATTCATGTTTTCCATGTCTCATATTCCAATAGGTATATTCCTTCCATTATATTCAATTGATTGTCAATTTGTCATTGCAGGATTTTGTTAGAATAAATAAAAATACCTTTAATTATCCTCTAGGATTAGTTTTCCTATTTTCTCCTTATCTCTTAGGATTGGTTGCCATATTTCATTACCTTATCATGATTATTTTTCCTTTATCAGTTAGGATTATATTTATAATTAATATAAATAAGGGTTAGTGCTCTAACACTCGAAATAGAAAATAAGGTGTTCCAGTTCATCACTAGTCCTAGTTCCTTAGTTTGTTTCTTTTTACTATCAACAAACTAAAAATAGAAAAAAAATCAAATGCTTGTATATATTGAGTTGCTGTTTTCAAAACTCCACCTTTGTTTTGCAGGACTTATTTATTTATTTAATTTGATAAACTATTTTATAGAAGTCATTATTAAGCTTCATCCTCCAATGATATCAAAGATTTTACTTTAAATTTGGTTGTTTCTAAATTTCCATATTCTTATTAACCTAATGTCCTAATGTTACTGATATTCCTGACTACTTTACGTTTTCATTACATTTTACAGGTAAATATGAGCATAGCAATACTTCCAATGTCACAGGAATTCAACTGGAACAGTGCAACAGTTGGCCTAATTCAGTCATCTTTTTTCTGGGGTTATCTACTTACTCAGGTGTGACTGATATATGCAAAACATGTTAGCTTAACAAGAAATTGGCTTCATGTACTAATTTTCGAGTATGCATTTAAGCACCACTGCTGGTTGAACATGCCATAGCCTATTCTGTTCTTAAACAGTATATGCTAGCAATCTCAGCATGTTCTGATCTTCAAACTGTCTCTTCATTTCGTCCAGCGTGCATGAAAGATTCTAATGACATTACTTTCATATTGATTGAATGCTTTTTTTTTGGTATAGATCGTTGGTGGCATATGGGCAGACAAACTTGGTGGGAAGCTAGTACTAGGTTTTGGAGTTGTATGGTGGTCAATTGCAACAGTTTTAACACCCATTGCTGCAAAATTTGGGTTGCCATGTCTTCTTATTATGCGTGCCTTCATGGGAATTGGTGAGGTTGGTCCATTCTATAAGTATACTATTATTTCTTCATCTATTTGGTGTCTTGATCATATGCTCACTTCAGTCACTTGTACATACTTATTATTTTGTTGCACAAAATAAATTGCCAGTTTTTACTAGAAATTTCAAGTAATCAAGTATTAAAAAAGGCTTCTATTCTCCTAGCCTAAGCAAGAAGAAAAACTTGGAAAACTAATATGAGGGCATAGTTCCATGACTTCCCACTCCCACCCACCATACCAAGCAGACTCCGAAAGTGATATAGAAAGATCAAAGATACATAGCTGAGATAAGACAGATAAACAATATAACATATAATTTCCCCCTCATTATGTTTGCTTCGATCAAATGAAATATATTTTCTCACTGGAGTGGTGAAGTCCATGCCTAGAATAGAAATGATTTTTCCTCCTACAATTTGCCAAAAAATTATGCTGATTCTTTATTTTCAGGGTGTTGCGATGCCTGCAATGAATAATATACTTTCCAAATGGATTCCAGTGTCAGAGAGAAGCAGATCACTTGCACTAGTATATAGCGGCATGTACCTTGGTTCAGTCACTGGCTTGGCATTCTCACCTATGCTAATCCAGAAATTTGGGTGGCCATCGGTGTTTTACTCATTTGGATCCCTTGGAAGTATCTGGTTTGTTTTATGGTTGAGTAAAGTAAGTCATCTTTTGCATAATTTCATTGAAATCTACTTTATATATCTGTTTCTGGTTGTAAGAATGTTTTGAGAGGAAACTAGGCCTTTCTACTTTTCCAACCTATGGAGTATATTTTCATGTTTTGTGCTGATTTTTTAAGGGACTGTCTCATGAAGTGTTGCATAACATATGACTTTATTGTTATGTTTCTGCAAGTAATAATGAATTAATGTTGCATTTACTGGATATATGAGTAAATCAGTTTTCTTGCACAATATCTTGGGAATTTTATTTTGTAGCAACACCTTAGGTTTGACCACCATATTTATAAATTATAAATGTGAAGGGAACTTTGTAATTCCTTCTGAGCAACTTGATTCTTATATTTTTCCCTTCTGTTGGGTCCTTCCAGGCATACAGCTCACCAGACGAAGACCCGGATCTTGGGGCCGAAGAGAAGAAGTTTATACTTGGAGGCAACGTATCAAAAGAACCTGTATCAGTTATTCCTTGGAAATTAATTTTATCAAAAGCACCTGTTTGGGCTTTAATAATCTCTCACTTCTGCCACAATTGGGGGACATTTATTCTATTAACCTGGATGCCTACCTACTACAATCAGGTGCTTACTGTTTATGAGTTTCTTTCTTTTTTCTTCTCAGAATTCATAAATGACTTCTAACCTTTTAGAATATACATGTCCTTGACAATGCTATCTATAATATGTTAAATCTTTGTGAGCAAGAGTGGGACCACAATGCTTATATCCATAATTTATAAATTTTAGTTTTTTTTTTATCGATAGATCAATTACATCATATAATTTTTTCACCTATGGAGGTTGGTGTGGGATACCCATCAAACTACCCACATAATGCTGGTCTGGTTTGCATGAAACTTGTAGGATTTGTACGATACATTGCCCCAATTGTTTATATCAAGTTGTTCTTTAATTGACTGCTTAATTGTGTTTAAAGATAAAAATGTTTGTTATTTGGAACTTGTTGATGTTAAAGTGCATCTTACTGCTTACTCTCAATTCAGTTATACTCCAGTCTTGTGCAGACAACTATTTATATTTCTAGGTAATTACTCTAAAGATAAGCAAATTAAAATTTGCTTCACTCGATATTACTATTATCAGATTACATCTAAAATGTGATTGTTATCTTGATCTATAGCTTGAACGATAAGGTGATGTAATCAAGCATAAAGAAACTGATAAAGAAAAATTTGCATGAAATATTTTGTCCATTTAATGAATTAACTAACAGGTCATTTTCTCAGGTTCTGAAGTTCAATCTCACTGAATCTGGGCTATTTTGTGTCCTGCCATGGTTAACCATGGCTATTTTTGCAAATATAGGAGGCTGGATTGCTGATACACTTGTGAGCAAAGGCCTTTCCATAACATCTGTTCGAAAGGTAAGAAAGTCACTGACTCTTAATGAAGATAATCTTGATTAATGAAATAAATTGCTGTTAATGAATTTTTTAAAATCAAATAATATTACAGGGACATTCATTTCTGTCCGTAGTAGAAACAATTTTTTTGTGAATTTTTTCAAGTAATTGTCGAAGATATTCAGGTTAAACCATTAAGTAAAGGCAATTGAGATCTGGACTGGTTCATTTTCCCTTTTCACTCGTTAAAATGATTTTGCTTTAAAAATTTCCTATTTTGACAGATTATGCAATCAATTGGGTTTCTGGGTCCTGCATTTTTTCTTACACAGCTAAGCCATGTGAGAACACCTGCCATGGCAGTACTATGCATGGCTTGCAGTCAGGTTTGAGCTAGACTGATATATATCTTCCTGGATTTTAGTTTCTTAATTTTTTTTTAAATAATTTTTAGATGTTACCTAATATAACCATAATCTGTTATTTGTTTTACAGGGATCTGATGCGTTCTCGCAATCTGGTCTATATTCCAATCACCAAGACATTGGACCACGCTATGCTGTGAGTTGCTGCTATTTTAATTTTCATAGCTTAACAGTGTTTTCACTTCTCATACATTTTTTTTTTTATAAAAAAGCAATCAACAAACTAGCCATAAACTGGTTGAGCATTGTAAATACCAAGGACTCTTTGCTTGAGTTGTATTTGGTGACACCTATTGCGAGCTGAACCTCAAGTTTTTGGATTCTAATTATCAGAATTGATGCCAAAATTGTTCTACTTTAAAATTGCCTGGAAAAAAGTGTCATTGAGTCAATCACTTCAATAATCTATGACACTTTTAATCTGTTACATGATTAATGAAGTCATTTACAAGTACCGTTAACTTGTTGATTGTCAGTATCTTATATAAGTACCATGACGATTTAATTATTTATTTTTTCAAGATGTCTTTAAATGCATGAAATCCCGAGACACATTTTCCATTACAAGTTTCTGCTCGTTTTTTTTCATTTAATATGTTTCTACAAGAATGTTAACTAATTCTAAATTTCAGGGAGTATTGCTGGGACTATCAAATACTGCAGGTGTGCTTGCTGGTGTCTTTGGTACAGCTGCAACTGGATACATACTCCAACGAGGTAAGAATGCTGCTGCTCTTGCATTCAGAAGCATATGCCTTTTTTTTTAAGAGTCTTGCTAACCAGTAGTCCAGTACCCTAAAGGCATTGGTTAAAGAATTAAAAGAAGAAAGTATTTACTGTGAAAATCATAGGAGGACGCAAAAAAAGTTATGGGTGACACAATTTTTTGCATTCCAATAAAAATATTTCTCCTTTTATTTCTTTAACCACTGCCCTAAGGGCACTGGTTTGCATTTGCCTTTTTTAATGGTAATTCGCTTATAAGTTATCTCCTGACTGTTGTGCAGGTTCTTGGGATGATGTTTTTAAGGTTGCTGTTGCATTGTACATAATAGGCACATTGGTCTGGAATATCTTTTCAACTGGAGAGAAAATTCTTGACTAAAGAATGTAATGATGATGTCAATGAAGGTGTATGCAACATAAGCCGTAGAGATTAAAAGAAAAAAGAAAGAAAGATGGAACAAAATCAATGACCAAATTTGTCAAGCGCTTGGAAGCGTAAAAGCAGCCTGCAGAAATTGAAGAGAGTCACCATCAAAGTTTTTGATCAAATAGTTGAAGCCTTTTTACATTTTATCTGGAAATCTTGGATTAGCTTGGCCCCTTTTGCAAATGTCTTGTCCTACGATCTAAATGGTTTCTGTATAGATGGTGGATAATAATTTCCACTTGTATAACTTAAAGCATACTTATGCTTAAAAGTTAAAATACATGTTATATGGCCAACTCAGCAACTCTGCTGCTTCATCATACATGGCTGAGAAAATTGGTGGCAGTTTTCTGATTCAATGTCCCTAACAAAAGACATCAGTATATATCTACTTTTACTATTGGTTCAATTTGAGCATTTCAACTTCATTGTCATAGCCATAGGCAAGGATCCTAGAAACAGAATCTAATATTCAGCAAAAAAAATATGCAGATGAACTGTATAGCTAAATTTTGGAGTTTTTGAGTATACCACTTAAGCATCATCCAGTATATATGACAAGCATACAAAGCGGGAGAGTAAAATCCGATCATTATACTTTCATAAAACGTAAGGCATTCTTTTATGAACATCAACATTCAACATTGTGAAATGTGAGTTTAGTTCTCACCACCAGTAAAATTAAATAGAAACATGAAAACCAACAAGAAATAAAGAATACAATGAATATTTGCAAGGATTCTACAAGGAAAGATGGATTGAGAAAGCAATCATCCATCCCACGACCCTGGAAAAAGAATCCATCCACAATTTATCATAAGAATTATAAATACTCTGAATATACCCTTTTTCTTAAGAGGAACTTCTGTTCTCTTGTTCTATAAGCTAAAGCCCCAGCCAGTGTCTGAATTCTCCTCATTTGAACCTGTCTCCATCTAGTGAACACCTGGTCACTAACATTATTCATCACTTCTCAAATCAACAACATCTCCCTCCCTTTCTTTTTTTAAACTTGTGATAATCCCTCTCAAGTCCCTCTCATGCACATTGACCTTGAGCCCATTTTTCATGAAAAGAGTGAGTGACATCTTTTGCTCCACCTGGTGTCCAGGCACCAGCACAAGGCGGTGCCGGAGCAGCACCGCCGCAGCAATGGACTTCATCTGCAAGTAAGCCAAATCCTTCCCCAAACATATCCTTGGGCCAGCATTGAATGCCACAAACTTGAAAGAGTCATGCATGATGAACTTTGTTCCATCCAATGACAACCACCTCTCAGGCCTAAACTCCATGCAATCCTCACCCCATGTGGACTTCAACCTCCCCGCCGAATATATCGAATATGTGACCGACGAACCCGCCGGCACGAATGTCCCGTCCGGCAGCACGTCGTCGGCCACCACATGCTTTGAGTCCTCCGGCACTGAAGGGTACAACCTTAGTGTCTCCGACAATGCAGCCTTGAGATAAACCAAACGGTCAACTTCCTCAAAGGCCAAAGGCTCATCAAACAACTTTGCCATGTCATCATTGCCACGTGTCTCCATCAGGACTGTACAAATTTCACGTAGAATTTTCTCTTCCACCTTAGGGTTCTGAATCACCAACCAAAAAAACCAACTTAATGCCACCGATGAGGTGTCACGACCAGCTAGGATAAAATTCAACGCCACTTGTTGGAGAAACTTGTCTGAATAGGATTCTTTTTTCCTCATAAACCTTGTCAACAAGTCATCATGAAGAGTCCCATCTTTCTGCTGAGTCAACAACTCTACCTTGCGTTTCTCAATCACATTTGACAAATGGTCGTCCACGTGGGCAAGGCTTCGGCTCAAGCTGACTTCCATCCCAAGCCGAAGCCATTTTTTCACCTTCCACAATACCTCAGGTAAAATGAATCGTTGGAGCGTGGCTTCAGTGGCTCGATCGAAAGCCGTGGCAAATCGGTTATCGGGCAGACTTGACACACAAGTCTGTGGGTCTCGCCCGAAAGCCAACCCACAAATATTATCAAAAGTGAGCCGAAGCATTAAGTCTTGCAGATCAACCGGCTCGACTTGATTCTCGGCTTTTTCGAGAATCAGACAGAGCCGGTTGATGGCTCGACTCACCCACCTGGCCATGGCTTGGCGCAGCGTCCGGGTGGTAAATTCCAGCGCAGCTGTCTTGCGCTGGAACAGCCATGTGTCACCATCGGTGTTAAAGATCCCATCACCCAACAGATCATGAAAGACAGCATGCCACGTGGGTCCTTTAGGGTAATTGTCGAAGCGTGTCTTGAGTATGTGCTCCAAGTTCCTCGGGTCGCACGTGACAGTCACGAGACCCTGCTTCTTGGCGAGGAAGGGGATTGCACAGATGCAGGTCTGGTACGTGCCGCCACACGCGCGTAGGTTGTCGCAGATCCAGTCATGCATGCGGTCACAGTTGTCTATGAGGCCTGGGAGACTGCCCAATAAGGCCCAGACACGTGGACCCTTCAGCGACCGTGAGATGAACGTGAACCATATCAAGTATGCTGTGATCGCCGTTAAAAACAATAGAGCCGTGCAAGTTTCCATAGTGCAAGTGCAATATTAACCACCCCAATAATCAAAGACTCGAAACTACAAGAAATGATGAAGAAACTTGAAGGGAAAATGTCTTTTTTAGAAATGGGGTGGTTGGAAAAACGAGAAAAGAAGTACCTTTCAAGAATGGGTGGTGTGAACAATGATGAGCATTTTGATGCAGAGTTTTGAGTATGAGAGGAAAATGAATGAAGGAGTAAAGCAAAGTGAAGAAGGTTGTGTTTATGGAAAGGTGAGTGAATGAATGAGTGAGTGTAGTAGTAGTAGTATAATGAGGGTAAGAGTGTAATGGTGAAGAGAGATTTATAGGTGAAGTGGTTTAGTGAAGAGTTATTGTGGCCAGACTGGTTTCTTGACAATGCATCACCATGCACCCTTTTTTTCTCTCTCTTACTAAACTCATTCAGATGCGCCAATATAAATGCTCTCTGAAGGGTTAGTTGAGGCCTTTAAAGATGAAGACACCCACCTGTACCTCTCTCTCTCTTTCTCACTCTTGAAGAAGAAACCACACACCCACAACACTAACTAGAGCTTCTTCTCCATGTTCTCACTCTCTCTCTCTCTTAGAGGGATTGCAACAGGGTGTTCAAGTGAGGCAAGCAATCAATGAAGGGAAATAAATGAGGGTAGTTGAGGAACATGGAGAGGAAAAGGGGAGAGATCGAGCCAGAGAAAAAAAAACACACACACACCAAACACTACTGAAGCAAAAGTAGTGTTTTAATTTGGGTCACAACTCACACACACCACCACCTTTTTCAGTAAATAGGGGTAGCTGTTTTATTTTTTATTTTTTAACAAAACAAGGTGCTAGCTCATCTACTATATAGTAGTAATATCAGAATTATATATACACTATGGGGGAAAAAATGAGTGTTGCCAAGTGGGGTTTGGTTATGGTTTTGGTGAGTAACCTACCAACAATTTATAAACATTTATGTTGGGTGAACTGTCTTCTTATCTGCCTATCTATCCATCCATTCCCTGCAAAATATAATTCAGTAAAAATAAAATGTGAATGAATGAAAAGATAGCAAAGCATGCAAAACAACAACTACTACAACATCATCGACAATTCTAGGATTCATCACAGTCGCAGAGTTGACCTACCCTTCCTCATTTATGGTGGAATTTGAATAATATAATATTAATTGTGACTGTGCTGGTTTTGAAGCAAAAAAGTCAATGCGACCTTCGCCAGAATATTGATTAATAACGCAAAACCGCTTTGAGTAGTTCTGCTATAGCTGGAACTTCAAACTCACTCCAACGTGTTCTTCATCAAAGTGTAAACTGTAAAGTGGTGCTTTTGTTTTTCTTTTTGGTTTATTTAATTTTCTTCACACTCTGAAATGGAACAAACCTAAACAAAATTTAGGTCTACTAGTACGTAAAGAAAGATATATAGGTGATCGAAAAGGGCACGAGAAAGAAAAGTGGATAGCCCAACTTAGATAACTTTTAGTTCTGTATAGAGTAAAGATTTGTAAGCTGTTTGTTTATAATTTATTAGTCCCAATTATTATTATTAATTAATTTGAGAAATCCTATTGGAGCATGCAAAATATTATTGATTGTGTACTCACGTCAGATCAATTATTATAACTTTCTTAATCCGAATATAAACTTTAATTTAAAAAAATTGAAAAAAAATTGATGGAAACAAATGGAAAAGGTGCTTAATTAGGGTACGAACTGTAGATTTAGCTAGCAAAAGGTGTTTAGGGTACGAACTGCAGAATTAATCACAAGTACTCCACTCCATAAGTAACAACATGAGCGACATATGGAGAGTTGAAACTCTCATAATTAAGGGGGAAAAAAATAGTACATCTTTTTCAACATAAGTATTTTTAATACTTTTTTTCAATCAAAATTAAAGTTTCAACACAATTATCAAGCATAATAAAAATTTTCTTTAAAAATCAATATAGCTCACCGAAATGAAATTGTAATTCTAATTAAAACAACGACTAAAACCACAACACTTATTTATTGTTTAATGCATGACTTTGGCTTCAGGAGTGCAAATGTTGAGTCCATGTTTTGTAGAGTATCTCCATATTTTGCTATCACATGGGTATTGTTTCCTGATGTTTCAGTTTAACCTAATTAATGACAATTTGCAAAACGTGGAAAGAAATTAAACGGGTACAGAAATTGATGGATTGAATTCAACAAAAGGCAGTTTACATAAGTGGATCCTCATTCATGTCTCTTAACCAAAAATCGGGTTTCAATTCTCAATTTGAAAATGGAGTCACAATTTTTTTATTAGCATAATGTTATCGATACGGTTATTTTGCTAATCATTAACCTTTGGTAGAGAAACTCATCGGATTGATCATTTTTAATAAAATTTATTCTCTCAATCATATATTTTTTCACCAACAAAACTTGGACCAAAATATTATTTAAGGAGAGTCACAATTTGAAATATCATCTCCAAATAGGTTGATTCAATGAAAAAAAGATTAATTAAGTATCAAATAAAATCTCTAAATGATATATGCTAACTAGTACGTATTCTTAGAGTTAATGACATTAATCAATAAACTTAAAATAAAATAAAAATTATTGGAAGATAAAAATTAATGTTATATATGATTTTTTTTTTTTTTTACGTTCTCTTATGGTCTTTAAATAGAATATTTTTTTACTTTTGATTTTTTAACTAATATACTTAAGGCACTGGTCGGTGATACCCATACTAAATACTTCCTATATATCACTTAAAAAGAAAAATTGATGGACTGAGTAAAAGTATAAGTTTTGAACTTTGAAGAGATAACCTTACCCCACGAATGAAAGAAAGTCAATAGAGTAATGGGGAAAATGATAGAGACAACTCTGCCACGAAATTAATACATTTAAGGCATCGCAAGTCAACTAGTCAACTTAAGAAATTAGGGAACCGATTACATTTGTCATGCAAACCATCGTCGAGTGCATAAACAACTTTTCTTGCAAATAAATTTTTAACATGCATATGGACTTGAATTTGCAATATTACGATACAGGTTCTATTAAGCACCCTTATGATGGGTATCATCATCTTGCAAAAACAACATAGATATAGATTCATAAACTATATATATTATTTGCTTAACACCAATTACAGCAAATACGCCCTCATCGTTCTTAAAGACACTTTGTTTATTGCAATATATATCTACAATCCCTTCGTGTCATGATATCTACGTCATAAATATTTTTTTATATATATAATTAAATTTTATGGTAAATATATATTTTAGTATATAACTATATAATAAATAATATTTTTAAACATATAAATTTTGTTTAGATTTATGATTTTTTTAATCATTGATATTTTAAAAAAAATTATTAAAATTTAATTTAAAAGTAAAGATGAAAGAGATAAAATTGAAAGAATTAAGCAGTTAGGAATGTCGTTTCTTGCATTGGATGGGCAAAAGCATCCTCGCTTGCATCAATCGGATTTTTCCAACCTCTTAGACATCACAACTTCATCAGAAATAAAAGCATTACAACTTCTTTCCATTATTTATACTCTAAAAAAATTGTTAATTTATATTTCATAAATTCATAAAACTATGAAAAAAAAATTCAAACCCACGTATAAAATAGAATCATAATTTTATTGTATGTCTCAACCCAAATATTAATGGAAACATGAGTTGGTTATTTATTTGTAAAAAACAAAACAACATAATCATGATTTCGTTAATTTAAAATGCAAAAAGGAGAAGAAGCAACTTAATGAAGAAGGGAGATTTAGGGTTTAGGATGTGATGAAAAAAAAAAAAGGAGAGAAGAGATGGTGGGAGTGTCGTAAGAGAAGATTATGAAGAAAGATGATAAGTAGGTAATTTTACCAATGATGGGGATGAGATTTGGGGGTGAGACTAGAAACCCCCAACTAATTAAACTAAATCACTTGGGTTCAATTCTATATTTAATCTAAGCCACTTATGTATGACAGGTCACTTTTACTAGTAACAACACCTATTTAATTAAACTAATTAAGACATAATTTATTATCCTTTTAGTTATTCTAAGTACTAATACAATCTCCAATTTTATTTTATGCTCTTGCTAAATGCACCATCCTGTTTGCTAAGTTAACCCCCTGTACCTTTTTTAATCCTATTTCTACACCCCCACGATTGTGTCTTCCTCTTCTTCCCTTCAAACTGCCCCCCGCCACCACCGAAAGCCACGCCGACGACATCCCCGGCGTCCAATCTCAGGTGGCAAAATTGGCTTCATTCAAGCACAAAATTGGCGTCTATCACTATGCAGCTGGAGATGGAAGGAGGGTCTCCTACTATTCGCACCCACCCTTGCATTCTGAAGATGGTCAAGAATCACATGCTAAAGGAACAAAACGAAAGCAGATCCAAATTTGAATATGGTTTCTCTCTCTTCGTTTTAAATGAATACTCAGTGGATAAAGCGATTGTACGCTGAACAATGGCACCCATGCATCTATCAAAATCATTTCCTTTAAGTTTCAATTGCAATATTTATTTTTCTTCTTGCTATTTAAATTCCTTAGTTTACGTGGCATGGGACATTACTGGCTCTGTCTGCTATTTAAATTCCCTATTTTATATGTATATATCTATGCTTCTAATTCTGATGATACTCAATGTTCAAAACTTTAAGCAACTATAATTCCAAGGCAGAAGAAACTGCCCTATATGTCTTTCTCTCTCCACCACACCTATTTTCCCCATGCCACTTATAAACACCCAAGTTAACCTACGTTTCTTTTCATCTCTCTCGGTGCTTGTAACAAAAAATTAATCAATATTATTGATAAAAGTGAAACACAGCCTAAAACCAGTTTTTATTTGTTGCAATGTGGGGTTTTTCGTTGCTGACGGTGCAACAGCAACAACCATTCTTCTTCCTCTCAACACCCTCTACCTTTGCTTCTTTGAAACCAATCACCTAACCAGGTCTAATTGAGGTTTCAAGAGGGAGTAAACACGACAAATGATAAGGAATTCAAGGTGGTGTTACCAGATTTTTGCGGAGGTTCACAGTGGAGGTGGTTTGTGGAGAGAAAACAAGGAAAACAATCATGGGGTGTAGAAACAAGGTAAAACGGATAGAATCGATAATAACAAATTTAATGAGAAAAAAAGGGGTTCAATTTAACAAACACGGAGGTGTATTTAGCAAGAGCCTTATTTAATTTACTAATATGACTAAGTTAAATAACTAAACACCTTGGATAATTATTTTCAACATCTAATCCCTTAAAACTTTATTTTTTTTATTTACATAAAACCATACCCACATTGCATATAATTCATATTATATGGAATTAAAAAAAATAAAAGCATCAAAACATTGATTTATCAAACGGAATTAAATGCAAATGCTTACGTATTAATGTTCCGCGTAACAAATTTATTTCTAAGATATTATTTTGACTTCAATTTTATTTACGACATCAAAATAGTTAAATCTATTAAAAGTCATTCATGCAACACGCAAAAGGTTAAATTTCTGTAACTTATATTGTTAATAGTACAATGCATCTACTAAAAAAACGTGTCTTATTTATAAACTTGAAAATGCAAAGTCATTGATAATCCATCGATAATGACAACTTATGATGTTTTTTTTTTCCATTACCTTGAAACATGCCTTTTAACCTGTTATAATAGCAAATTTTCTTGTAGTTTACTCAAATTTGTAACTATATTTCACAACTTCTTTAACTCTCTTATTCTTGTAATTAGAATACGACAAACGACGACTCATAAAAAAAAAATACGACAAACGACTATTAAATCATATAAACGTATATAGATTTAGATTTAGTTTGCCTCTTCGATTTGCATATATCATACACCTTTTGTGAATGACAACATTTTTACTTTATAATAAATAATAAAAGTTGGCCAACCAATAATTTTTAACTTTATTTGTATTATGAAATTATACATAATGGATGTATCATATTAGAATAATCATATTATGTAATTATAAGAATGACTAATATCAATCATTAGATAAATGAAATATTTAGATTAAAATTAAAATCTCAATAATTAATTTTTAAAAAATTAAATATCTAAAAAATCTAATTTATTATGTCTTAAAATATCTTAAATTATAAGATATATTTGACAAAATTAGTTAAAAAGTTAGTTAGAAATTAAAAAGTTAACTACTGATTGAAAATTGAAAATCAAATTCTAAATTAGAAGTGTTTAATAAAACTAATATTATTAATATAACTGAAAAGTGTAAAATAAAAAAAAAATACTATGATTTATTTAAAAAAGATAAAATAAATAAATAAATATATCGATGGTAAAAATATTAAAAAATTTAAAAATTTAAAAATTAATATTTAAAAAATTATTAAAAAAACTTATTTATCAAACAATCAAATAAATTTTTTAATTAAAAAAATAAAAAATTAACTAAAATATCTTATGAAACATAACCTACAACTAACAACCTACAATATCTTTTCTTCTTTAGCGCAATTAACAATAGCTCATTGGATTTAAGCCCACAGACACTTGATAATTAAGTTTTGCATGATGATAGTTTGATTAATTATAATATTTGTTGTTATAAAGCCGATTTTTCTGTACACGCTCGTGTGCAAGGCAACTTGAAACCCACCCACCACCCACTTGCTGTTGGGGAGCAATAGGAAAATACTCGCTGGTTTTAAGCCTTTAACGAGCAAAAAGCCTACCAGTGCATTGCATTTCCATCAATGACAGGTGTAAGATCCAAACCTTAATAAGAAACCATTATTATGGCTATAACTTATTTTCACCATACCTTTATATACAATGCACTAATTGTACAACACTGGTTTAACACAAATTGATAATATATATATAAGACTTGCTATTTCTTTTAGCTTGGTGTTGTGCGTCGAGATTAAACAATGTTGGTTTAATAATAATTGGTTGAGAAAAGTGATAATAATTTATATTTCTTAATTAAGTCAGAATTTGAATTTTAACTTCAAGTATATGATATAAATCATGTTGAAAGAAAATATCTTCATTTATGTGTGTTCATGGTCCCTAAAACATTAGTCACTAATTTTTATAATGAATATTTCATATCAATATTATACCTAAAAAATGTTGATTTAATATTATTACAGGCACCACCTATATAAGTATACAATTATAAATTTAAATCCAAAATATGTTAACAGTTTTTTAAGGTTTAAATATGTTTTCAAATTTGTAAGAATAAAAAGAATTATGTTTTACATATATGTAACTATGATATTTTTTAGTTTCTATAAATTTTTATAGTGATTTTTTAACCATTGCAATATTTGTTAGTCAGATATTTTGATCCTTGTTGTAATGATAAGGATTAAATACAAAAATGGAAAAATAATTATATTTTATAAGGATATAATGACGTGAAGTAAAAATAAATTATTATGTTTACAAACATTAAAATTAGAAATATTTACTTTTAGTTTCTCAAAATTAGAAATATTTACTTTTAGTTTCTCAAATTTAAAATGTAACTTTTTAAAATAGTTCATTTGTAAAAATATGTTACATGTGACCATGACAAAGACATATATTCTTTTTTGTGCATCAAATGAAGGTTGTGCATCAACAAATCGTTCTAGTATGAAAAATCTCAAAATATACTTCGTTTATTCTAATTATGAATCATACTTTATCCATGCAATTTGCCCCAACCAAGTTCTATCACTTTCAAAAAAATAAGAAACAAGACCCATAAACCTAATGTTTTAAGATTTTTGGTTAAAGTGTATTGTCAAATTCACATATGTGGTGTGTCATAGCCGTTGGTGAATATCTCTTAAAATTTTGAGTCTTTCATATATATTTCCTAAGAAGTGGTATCAAAGTATATGGGTTGACTTGGTGAGCAACATAGATGACTATTAAGGCATAACAAAACTAGTAATGTACCTGGATTCATGTATGAAGATTCCTTATGTTGAAAGTCTTAGTAATGTGGAGGTTAGACGATGTGTTCCATTGATGTGAGAGCTAATGACGTTGCAAGTATCTAGAACATATTGGAGGCCATGGCTAAGCACTAAGTGTGACCATTGAATGCTTGTGGATGGAAAAAAAAGCTTTCACTTAAGGGGGAGATACCACGTGAAAGAAACTTATACTTGAAAGAAAAATTATTAAAGGGCATGCACGAATGTGAAGTCCCCCCTTAGGTAAAAATGGACAAGTTAAGCAACATATAAAAGAGAAAGACTTGAAAAATCTAATGCCTTAATGTTTTGAATTAAAATATAATGTGAAGTTCATTTATGTCGTGTGCTCATAGGCTCATAACCCAATGATAAAGATCTCTTGAAGTTGTGTCCCTTTTGTATTTCCTAACAACTATTACCAACCAACATGAGTATGAAGAAGTAGGCAAGCTAGATGTACTATGTAAACCCATCAACACATAAACACAATCTTAGATTAATTTCTTGGATCTCAAATTTTGGATAAATAGTCAAAGTTTTTTCTCACCTTCCCATGATGGATGATTCAAAATTCTCACACTATTTTGATTCTTATGATGCTATTTGATCATTCCAGTTATTTTTGTTGATGCATACTTACAGTTTGGATCATTGCTTCCTACACCTAAAACTTTTGGTATTCAAAAATGCCTAATCTAAAATTACCTGATATTTTTTAGGATAAAAAACTGCCACAAATTATAGAAAAATCACCATAAATTGCAGAAAAAATAAAAAATGCAAATTGTGACAAGTTTTATGCAATTAGTGGTGGCTTTACTGTAATTTGTGATAGCTTTTAATTCCTAGATTTACAACCACCAAAAATGTTATATGTATGTTCAGATTTACCTGAAGCTTGCACCCGATTAAAATATAACACAGTTAATTGTAGGAGAACGGAAAATGAATGAAAAATTTTGCAAGAAATAAATTTAAAATTTTTCAATTTTATAAGGATAAAAAACATATTTTTGCGACAAAAAATTAGTTTTAAATTAGGTAGTTTTAACAAAAGAAAAACACAAAAATGTGAAGAAAGAGAGGAGAACAAAGGGATGTGCAAATAGGTAGAATCCGCGTTTATAGTATAACGATTGGGTCCTTGCCATAAATTAAACAAACTGGGCAGGGGCAGGTGGAAAGCCCTAATTTGTAGGTCCATTACCGTATAGATATTTTAAATTGTAATTGGTAAAGACATACATGGCATAATGAGATTCTTGAAACGAGGGGCCAAATGAAAAAGGGTGACTCACATTCACCCAGATACCAATCAGTGATACCTGGATGAGCAACAATCTGTATCTATGCTGTTTTTGCAAGATGATGATACCCATAAGGGTGCTTAACACCTACCTACCAACGCACTCAAAACGATCTTTTGAAAAAAAGACACACCTGACACCTGGGATAATAGATTGCAGGTCTTGTACACCACTATATTATTTGGTAAACCTGCACTTCTTAAAGACACTTTGTTTATTGCAATATATATATATATCATCCCTTCGTGTCACCCTAACAAGTGGCAATATAATTATTGAAGGTCATAATATAACACAATCCGCCTGCTAATTCCCTTTACATTGTATATATGTTGCTCACTAATTAATGTTTGTGAATATATAATAAGAATGTCATATAGATATTGTGGAACATTTATGAGGAGGACCTAGAAAAAAGAGCAAAATTATATAGTTTGTTTTTCTCCATGCGCTTTACACGGTACATGAAAAATCATCAAAGATTTGGTATCTGGGGCCAAATTAATTGTGTTAATGTAGCGCGGGGAAGTCAATTATATGCAGATTATTCTCTTGAGAGGCTCTACCTAATTCATTGGACGCCAATGCTAACTAATCAAGCAATATACTATTAATCTTTCATATGTATCACATGTTAGATGTTACATTATATGGTTTTTTTTCTAACTCGCTACTATATCGTTTCATGTAGTGACAGGTGCATGTTTGTTAAATTAGTATAGCCACCGTTAGTGGATATGGAACAGTAGTATATATGATTCTTCATTTTTGTGATAATTAATTATTTAATGGGGTTCATATGTTTGACCTTCAGTTTTTTTCTTAAAACTACAATATGTGAAATATTATATTGATATTCTGCTGCTCAAATGGTACATAGATCTAATTCTCTGACTCCCAATAACTATTGTGAGTAGTAAATACCCCAAAACACTATTTTTTTTATTATGAGTAAGAAATAATGGATATTTTTTAATTTATTAAACCAGAAATTAATTTCATTCGTGATTCATAATTATTATTATTTTAAAATAATTTTAAATATTATAAAAATTAAATACAGATTCTCTCATTAAATAACTTGTTCACACTCATCTAAATACAATCCCTTTGTTAACCCAGAACACTAATGACGAAGCCTGTCATTTCAAAAATATGCGTGGTGAAAAGCATTTGAATATATCATACGCATCTGACTTTTGTTAGCTCCAACTCAATTCATCTCAGTACCATTGAATATGACTTTTGATAAGTCTAATATGACATGATCTTTAGGCTGATAATTATTCAAAGCAAAAGAACCTATATTCTCTAGTAGTTTTGTCAACGAACAAGATCGCGTTATATCATAGTAAAAACCATTTGTTGTTTACCTACTTAAATGGACTGTTATACATCAGAACGTATATGCTGATTAAAAAAAACATAAAACGTATAGTCTTACTTTTTTACGTGAATGTTATGCTTATGCTTATGCTTCTCCCTGCATACATGATACATTAATTGGAGCATCCCTTTAATATTCAACAACTTTCTTAATGACACCAATTTAACTATGCATAATTAGCAAGAGAAAATGAAGTTCTCGATTATTATTTTTTTTTTAAAAAAAGAAGAAAAAATGAACACTGACTGGAAGGAGCTGGTAAATACTTGTTTAGTTTATCTTGATAAAAACATTACAAATTACATGACTCAAAAGTTGGAGAAAACCCAAGGATTTAACGATTCCGTACACATTACTTTGTTATAATGCAAATGGCAGTGTTTGTTTTATATTCTTTGGTGATATTTTAATGAAGGAGTGCTAGCCCTTCTCCTCCATATAAGGACCCTCTTGGCCCTTTCCCTAGGTCATCTCACAAAGCTTTGCTCTTCTAGTCTTTTTCTCTTTAATTTCTCTCAATTACTCATCATATTCCCCTCTTTCTGTAGATATCTACACTGATATCATGGAGAACAAAGCCCTCTTTAGGCTTCTTGTTATTCTTCTGGCTCTTTTCTTCGTTGTATTTGTTGCTGCTGTTCCTGCAACCAGTAAGTTTCATGGGTTTGATGCACAACCTTTAACATTAAATGTATTATTTTATTTTATTTTTAAGATTTGTTAATGTATTAATTCAGGGTTATTAAGTCTGACTCATCATGTTAAATTGTGAATTATATAGGAAGCTCCATGATCGGGAAAATTGATCCTTTAGTGCAAGATCATCTGGCTAAGGTCCTCTCTCTCTCTTTGTCTCCTTGCAGGTTCCTTTTTCCTCTCAAGGACAAATATTTATGCCACATATATGTCCCGGAAACTCCATAAATTAAAAAACAAGATTATAAGATAATTAACCTCGAAGGGGAGATGGCCATATCTTGTGCCCTAACAACATGACAAAATCCAATTTCCCTAAAATAATCCAATTCAACAAATTATAACCTAAATCATAGAACGATATAAAAAAAATTTAATTGAGTTGATTGAACAAGATGCATGAATTATTATAAATCTTTAGTATTTGTGTTTGATTCTTACAGATAAATTATTATAGGATCATTTTCATTTTGTCGTATCTATGGGGTATCGATTACTATTCTCATTAGTAACTAATGACTCTGATAATAATAATAATTATGATTGTTATTGTTGTTATATATATACTGCAATGGCCAATGATATCTTTTAACCTGTAGGAGGATCTTGTTATGTGGTTAAGGAATAGCGAAGATGAAATGAAAGAAGGGACTTTAGAGACCAGAATGTTGATGGATGTTGTGGACTACCCTGGAACAAGACCAAATCCAGCCCATTATCCAAAATCTCCTGGAAAGCCTTGACTTCATGTATGATCTTGGAAATCAGGGTTTTGACTAGTTATTTAGTTTGAGTACTGGAAGTGTCTAGATGATGTGTGGTTTGGGTTTGTAATGGTTTGCAATGCTGAAAATGTGACCTGTCTGTATGAAAAATCTCTAATCTAAGGTCTGTCCTAGTTAAGTTGTTAATTAGTTTGGCTTAAGTGCTTTGGTATTATAAAAAGTTTGTTGTAAGATATATGAAAAGGTGTATGAGCTAAATCTGAGGTTTGTACTGGTTGATGATAAACCTTGATTCCATAGTGAAATGTGAACAAGGTAGATTGTGTTTAGTTCTGAGTAGCAAATTATATGTGATAGTATGTTACAAATTAAAGAGACGGTGGTTAATGGAACAATAATCATGTGCTGATAATTAGGGCAAGAGGATTTTTTATTTACTCTGCAAAATATATTTGTATTGATATGTGAGGCACAAAGGGTGCCCCAACCTATGTACAAGATGAGTACATCCACCCAAAAAATACATTCCTTCCAATTCAGGTTACATAATATTAATATGCAGGTTATATAAATATTATGTAACCGTGAATAATTTAGCCATCACTTAATCTACCCACCAATACAATTAGGCTAACTTGAAGGGTAAGCAGCCAAAGCTGAAACTTGTGTGTATGTATTTCACATTCTTATTTATCTTATGTATGTTAAATTAATTATATACAAATCTGGAAAGTGACATTCTGCAAATTTAAGGTTGTGTTGGGCAACAATATAATTAATATGAGGAGCTAGCAATACGTAACTGCACAATTATAAAAAAATGTGGTTACAGTAGTGAACGAAAATTTAACAAAAAAAATTCTTACATTTTTGCCTGAGTGTCAACGTTGGAAGAAATGTTACATAACCATGGTTCACAATATGTGGTTAAGTACATCAAGATTATGAAGGTTTCGGGCTTCCTTTTTATTTAATTTTGCTAGTAAAACGTCATTACCTGTTAGATAAATTAAAGCAGAAATCTCAAGCCCTATTACCATATTGAAATGTCATACAAACTAAACTTTTGTATTTTTGAATTCTGAATTTTTATAGGATCTTAATTCTGGAAAGAATTTGTTAATTATATTAATGACCATAATGACACATGATTAAGAAAAGAAAAATCCTTTTTTTACATAGCTTGAATCTGGTTACTGTTTGGATAAACTTCTTCATAATTAAGTTTAGCTATGAAACTCATTAAATTTTGAATTTAGAAGATTTTTTTGGTATTGGGATTTTAGGAGATGAAATGATTATTAACTTTAAAACTCCACGTAGAATTTTCATTTTGAACTTTCGAAGTTTATTGTCCAGCTTATAACATTTGTCTGAACTTAAAGCGATATTTAAGATGTGACCTTTTTTAATTTTTTTTTTAACTTTTTGGGATGTAAAGTTACTTATTAAATTATATATTATAATATTTTAAATAATTTCTTTCCGATAATAAGGTTTATTTATTTAAATACTACTACTATTAATCTTATTTTGGATTTCAATTTTTACTTTTATTTTTGAAAATCCTCTTTCCCCTAAAGCAAAAGTTTCTACATAAAATTGTTAATGTCATTTTATAAGTTATACATGCATTTATAAAAGAGTTAAAGACTTTTAAAATAATTGAGTATACCAAATGGTGTATTTGTTTTACTGATTATAAATATAATTTTAAAAATTTTAATTAAAAAAATATAAGTTTCTACTCTTATTAAATTTCTCACCTATTCTCATATATACAACAATATTGTTATATTATTGCAAAAAAAAAAAATACTAATGTTGGGAGGCAAAGGAATATAGGTGAAATTAGTTACTGTGGTATTATCTTAACTAAAATTTGGGAACAGTTATAATGGCTGTGCAAAAAATAATTAGCTTTGGATTTCAGGACAAGAAAAATAGGTATACTGTGGTATTTTCTCAATTAAAATTTGGGAACAATTATAGTGTCGGTATAAAACATAAGTGTTTGGATTTTTTTCCCCTTTAAAATGTTTAGTATACGTAGTAAAAAAAATATTTTAAAATTAAGATCATTAACAATATTAAAATGCCAGCTAAAGATATAAATATACTTGTTACTAATTAAGAGAGAAAATGATACAATGAGATACTTATTTTTAAAGAATATCTCTTCATTTTAAATATTTCCTATTGATAAATTAATAATTTTTAATTATTTATTATAAGAAAGATAATATTAATAATAAGTAAAAAATTGAAATTTTATTTATGGGGCTGTCCAAGACCATCCTTTAGGCCCCAGAAAAAAACTTATTTAATATTAATATTTATATAATTTTTACTATTAATTAGTTTAGTGATAACTATGGTGCTTTTTTTTTTTTTTGCAGTGAATGAGGTTTAAACCTTGTTTGGGAGAAAATCACTAATTTAATTTTTTGTAATGTCCCTTATTATTCTAATAATTTTACTAATTTTAAAAAAGCCTCACGTCAAATTCAATTGGCTTTAGGTCTAAGAATACCTAGACTAGCTTTAGGCCAATACCAGAATTGTCAAAATTCATACAACAAATTTAAAACTATTTTTTATGATGTTAAAAGTCATGTCATTAAAAAGAAATAAAAATGACGCAAAGAGATTTATTTATATTAAAATAAATTAAATTTTAGTGTATATTTAAATATCTCTTATAAGAGAATAGTATAATTTTTAAGAGAAAAGAAAAGAATAATGTAACACAAAAGAGTATATATAATTCTCTCTATATATAAATTAGAATAAATATCATGAATAAGAACATTTTTATTTTGACTTAATTGTACATTTATCATTTAATTATCATTATTTTATGAATTCTATCATCTAATGTTTTTTTTTTTGTATTTTACCATGCATCATGTTTTTTTAATTTTCATGCATTTTACTACTTAAGTTTTTTTTTTCGTGCATTTTATTATTATGTTTTTATTTAAATTTTCATGCCTTTTACCTAACAATACATTATATGTTTTTTAGTAACATGTCAACAAACAACACTTAATTATATATTTATCAAATTGATAAAATGAACAAAAAAAAAAACACAATGACAAAATGCGGAAAAAATACTTATAGTGGGTGAAATTTGTAAAATTATAATAGTTGAATAATAAAATGTATAATTAAGTCTTTCTAAATTTGTTTAGATGTTATTATCAAAGAGAGCACTGTTAAGAGTTGGACATTGGTTTTAGTTGGGAGGGAAGTTTTCTTTTGCAGAAGAAAAATTAATCACAATGATGATCGAAAATTAGGAGAAAAAATTACTCTCTATTTGTGAATTGGGCGACAGCATAATATAATCAATGACATGGTAAATATTGAGATGCATGTCTCTTAACTATTCTTCAATGAGATGGCATATGCATTCATAGAAAAATATCACTTTTGGCATACTTTTACTTGGGTACGATGAGCTATAGAATGTATAGCTAGGTGGTCACATAATATTGGTTATAAATATAAATTTGCAATTTAATTTTTAATTCTTAAGTTTGAATTAACTAATCATATACTAACCAACATATAAGTTTGGTGTTATTTGAATAAGTTTCTCTCATGAATTAAAATTAACTTATATTTAAATTAATTTAGAAAAATCTTCACATGTAACTTCTTCAAAAACTAATTTTATTTTATAAATAACTAATTTTAATTTATAAAAAAGATTTCTTTTTTCTTTTAAAAACATTTATTGAGGAGTTTATCTATAAAGATCTTTGTCATAGATCAAGGAACCATGACCCACTAACCAACAGAAAATGATAAAATGACACGAAGACAAAAGTCTCCTTGTGTCACTTCCAAAATGATGATTACAAATATTGCATTATCGTCTAATTTATTGTGATATTCACTATGTCCATATCTTATAATGGAAAGTTAGAGGATGCTAAGCCAGCGTAGGGTCTAGAGCCAAAGTTAAGCAAATTGGCTTACATAACTACATAAGAAACAAGGTCCATATTTGTAAAACGATTTCGTGTAACTAGAAATGCTACCAGCTGTACTCCATAACCCTCTTCTTCTAACATATACACTATGATTAGTTTAAATTTATCAAAACTAAAAAATCATGAGAATAATTAAATGTGTGACATCTATAATTTTTTAGAAAACTCAACCAATGAAAAATATAATATGTTCAAAAGAATGTGTTTCTAATAATTTTCTTTAACAACAAAAGTACTACAAATTTGTTATTAGAGAGTGAATTGTCTAATTGAAAGTTAATCTTAATCAATCACTCATCATAAATTTTGGTTATTTAATAGTTAGATCAAAGACTTTGACAATTGATGATGATAATGATGGTGTTTTACCTTGCATAAAATATTTATGTCACACCAACTTAAATTAACATATCTCCTCAGTACAATAATGGCTCTGTTAAACACAACTACAAATATAAAAATTAGTATAAATCATATCAAAGCATAAAGGACCCAAAGCAAACTAATTACATATGATTTAGAACGTTTTTAATGGGAGTACGGTAGTGCTTTTCTCATTCACTCAGTAGGACCATTTGACATGATTATGTCTTATTTTCAGCAAACAAACCTTTAATATCACTAGAGAATGTCACTTCAAAGGTAATGCTTCAAAACCTTTGACCGAACTATTTGTAACTGATCAATTGACAAAAGGTTTGTGTTTTGTATCCAATTACCCTTTATTTTGTCGCCCAAATATACTTTTATATTAATTGTTTAATATATCAATAAATCTAACTCAATTAATTGCATAAGTATTATAAATTTTTTCATATCATATTCAAATATTTCACATGTATCAATATTATAAGTATTAAAGATTTCACATGAATAAAAAATATGACTTAAATAGAGTTTACGGCAGACAACACATCTTGAAATAACTTTTTGATGTTAAATAGGTTCCAAATTCAATTCTAATACAATTTGAATGTCCACATTAGAAATTATTATTTAATCAATCAGGTCATTTGCTGTCGGGTCCTTATTGAATTATCTACAAATGTTGATTGTACAAATATTACACTTTAAATATTTATTAAACAGGATAGGAATTATGTTAGAGATCCTACGTATGGTTAAAGCAAAATATAAAAATAAAGGACGATGCTTATTTTTTAAAATTAGTTTTTGGAGATAAGTTAAACTCAATATCAAATTCTAAGAATTTGAATTAAATCATTAATTGTAATTAAATCATGCACATAGCATAAAATCTTGCAAAACTTACAAAATGTAATCTCTAGTTTAATTTTTGAAACATTTTTTTCAATAGTCCTGCTACTTGGAAACACGTTAGAAAGTGGGACTCTTGACTACTGTGTTAATTGGATTAGATGTAAACATATGTGAGCGGAATAACTTTATAGGGTCCAGGCATACTCGCAATGATTAAACTTAAATATATATATATATATATATATATATATATATATATATATATATATATATATATATATATATATATATATATATTTAATTTTACTTTTTTAATCTGTAAATTTTTAGTCTTTATAAAATATGTTTATTTTACTTTTTATCTTTAAGATGTTTTAGATAGTATTTTGAATAATAAAAAAATATTATTTAAAACATTTTAAGGATAAAAAAATAAAACAAGTACATTTTACAAAGAATAAAATAAAATAAAAAAATTTACAATAACAAAAATTAAAAAAACATTAATTTGCAGGAAAAAAGTATTTAAACCCATGATTATATACTACCAATTTTCCTAACCAAGGAATTATTAGGAAATGGTAACAATCTTCTATTTGTATTTTTTTTTTTTACTTTATATCTTTTATAGTATTTGAAGAATGTTATGGCCTACAGTTTCTCGATTCAATTTCTTTCTTAGAAAAGGTTTACCCGTTTGCAGGCTGATCCAACGAAAAGTGAGATTTAAAATATTTTTTTAAAAAAAATATTTTACTTGAAAAACTTATATATTAAATTTTTTTATTAATATATTTAATATTTTTTTAATATATCCTGTGCTTTAATTTTACCCTTAAATCGGTCATCTTGCCGTTTGAGAAAAGATATTGAACCGACCATATTCTAAGGCCGCCAATGGAAGAATTCATGTAGTGTTGTATTATGTTTGAGTTTTCTTAAAATTAATTTTGTAACTCACATTTAGGGCAAACCTAAGATTGAAAAAATGGGTTGCTTTTAAAGTAAAAGTACTTTTGGTTTATATATTTACAATAAAAACATTAAATAAAAGTGCTTTTGGTTGATATTATCCAAATAAAATTTATTTTATCGGTATATTTTAAAACAAAAAAATCTAAATATAAATCACATTATAATAAACTCATTTTTATTAAACTTAAGTTTAAAACACATTTTACAAACTTTAATCCAAACATACACTTAGTCTTTTTTTATAAAAAAAAAATACACTTAGCCTTTTTTTTCCTACCTTCATATAAAATTTATAAAGAAATATAGCATATAAAAGTAGTTTATGATTTGTTTATAAAATTTTTTGATAAACTCTCTAGGATAAACTACAAAAATAACTTATATAAAAAATAAATTATATTTTCTCTTTAATTAGAAAATTAATTTGTAATAGGTATTTCATATTTATTCAATAGATATTTAATTAAGCTGTCTAGCCTGAGTTAGGAGATTGGTCAACGGTTCTTTGTTCTTTGGATTTAGTTCTGCCTTGTTGTCAGACCCCTAGATATATTCCGAATCTTAGTTAGATTATTATGGTGTTGTCCCAGTAAGCGGGCCGGGTTTGTTTCTGTTTATTTTGGGCTCCACGAAATTGATGGCTAGCAATTGGACCTCTCTTTCTTGGGCCGGGCTTGTATACTGGACAAAAACATAAAGGGTGTTGCTAGGTGCACCTAGCATTATTGCTGGTGCACCCAGCACTTAAGATAAAATGACGAAAATACCCTTAATCCGCAAGCCTTTTAAGTTAATTCGTAAAAGGCTTACGGATCAAGTTGATTCGTATGCTTAATATCAACATACGGATCAACTTGATCCGTATCAATCTTATGGATCAACTTGATCCGTACGATTTACGGACCACCCTCACGTACACCTATCACAAATGCAAAAAAAAATGTAGGAACAGTTTTGGTATTTTAAAAAATATTGGGTGCACCAGCAATAATGCTGGGTGCACCTAGCAACACTCAAACACAAAACGGATAGGGTTGTTGCTTTCTGCACTCTCATTATGGAAAACCCAATTGTATTCTATAATGTAATGCAAAATGCATGAAACAATAGTGGGAATGCAAGAAGTTTTACTCAACGGATAGTTGCCATCAGCTTCACACCCTTAGTAGTTTCCTGGCCAGAGAACTAGCATAATCTTTGGAAGTCTGTTGTTAGTCCCCTCAGTGACCATGGTTTAATTAAAAAAAATGTGTTTTTTTTCTTCTTCTTTTTCCTCTAAAATTCCACTGCTAGACACCCTAAAAAACAAACCAAATCAAACTCTGTTGAATTGCTTCTCTTTCATATATCAATAACTAATATTTAATTAGAAATTTGATTAATCATTTTTAATGGAATCTCTTCTCTTAATTTTTTTTTATTTATAAAAATTATACCTAAAATATTGCTTAAGAGATTTAAACTCAATTTTATTTGAACAAATAGATCATCAAACTTGGTTATTAACTTTCTTGAGATAGGTGTAATTCAAGTGATTTGTGGATTCATAGGTTCTAAACATTCATGTGTTCACATCATTATTTGTGCGTGTCAATATTCGATCAATATTTAATAAAAAATACTAAATAAAAATAAGTATGTTTAATATATTGATAATATAAAAATTCATGATAATATAAAAATTCAATATTTTTATTTAGTAATTGAGAAATAA
>NC_016090.4:758381-764594 GCF_000004515.6 Glycine max | reverse complement strand
TCGCTCTTAATGACTTGTGGAAGATTGCACTAAAAAAAGGACTTAGGGAGGATTCTATTTATGTCTATTTATTTTAGAATTTAACTTTTACATATTACTATTAAGATAATGTTACTGTAAACGATTATCCTAGATGTAATTTTTAAATAATTATTATAAAAATCATCAATTTTCTTATGTATGAAAACTTTTAATTAAATTAAAATTTTATGTGATAGGGAATAATTAAATAGACTGAATAAATGGATAATTATATTCTTTTTAAACCAATAAATCAATTTTTTTATATATAACAAACCAATAAATCAATTGAATGAATAAATAAACAAATGTCTAATTGATGGATAAAAAGCTAATTTTTAAATTTGGATCCAATTTTTATAAACTAGTATGATACAACTTTACTCTCCTTATTTTTTTAAATTTGTAATTTTAATTTTCTTATTTTAAAATAAAGATATTTAGTCATTTTATTTTTTAAAATCCATAATTTTAGTCATTTTATTTTAAAGTAGAAACATTTAATTTTTTCTTTTTGTAAAATTTATGATTTTAGTCCACTAAAAATGTTGACAATTAATAGATTAACGTTGACTAAGAATAAAAAATAACATCATGCCACATCACTAAATTTGGGTCACATTAGATTAATTTCTTATCAATTAAAGTTTTTTGAATTTGATGGAATGACAAAACAGCTATGGATTTTACCAGACTGGAAAACTAAATATTTTTATTTTGAAATAAGGACTAAAATTATGAATTTTGAAAAATATTAAAACTAATTATCTGTATTTTAAAATAGAAAAATGAAAATTATAAATTTAAAAAAAATATGAAAATCAAAATTATATTTAAGCCTAATATAAAAAAAATCACATAGAGTTATTCATAAAAATACTATAGCTCAATATACCTATTTTAATTTATTTACATAGAGTATATAAAATTATCTCAAACCAATAACAATCATATAAGTGAGATTAATGTCTAATCTAATAAATAAAATAAAACATGATCAAATAAATGTATCAAAAAAAGTATTTGTTAATGTAAATTTTTATATTATTAATTAATTAAAAATCATTCATTTATTGTATACAATAAGTCAAGTAGTTGTAATTAATAATGTGTAAATAAAATACATATTATTTTTAAAAAAAAATTACACAAATTTGAACAAAATCATATTACTTTAAATATTTATGGAAAAGAATGAGCAGAAAGTTTTCACATGATGCTATGTTATTATTTGAGTTGAATGCGATGAATTGTTAGGGAAAAACAAATAAACGTTGAAGGCGGCGTAAAAAGCTCAGCCAACCCCATTGCTTGGTTGGGCCTAGTCGAGTCGGCAATGCCATCACTTTTTGCTTTTTTTTTTCTTTTCTCTTTCTGACGTCATCTGCCACCTGTCTCCACCCCCTTTCTCCCTTTTTTCCTTTTAGTCCTTTCCTTACAATATTATTAATGAACCTTCAACTTCCCATGTTATGCTCCATAACCACGTCTAAATGCATCAAATTTGTACATTTATGTGTTTTTTTAGTTTTTATAATTTTATAATTTTTATTTTTTTTAGTATTTATTATTTTTAAATTATAGGAATAAAGTTAAAATGTAAACGATAAAGATTAAAAAAATATTTTTAAAATATAAATTATATAAATTAAAAGATTATTTTAAAATTATATAGACTAAAAGATAAGAATCATAAAATTATAAGAGAAAATAAAAAATTTAATTTTTTTTAAAGTTTGTACGTTGTTAAGCTTTCTTATAAAGGTTTAAAAAGTGCTTACATTTTTTAATCCAAGAAATAACCATTGACCGTCCCATCATCATATTATAAAAGTAACGTGAACATCAATTAATGAAACCTGCATGAATGACAATGAATTCTACTATTTTTTTTGTCTTTTATTTGAGACAAAAATTAGTCTGAGAAGACGTTCGATTTTCATTGTTATTGAAAGACATTAATTTAGTAAATATTTATAATTTATAATAGTCGGTTCAATTCTTATATATATATATATATATATCTATTGTTTATTTTTAAAAAATAAAGTCTCAAAATTCAAGTGTTATATATATGAAAAAAGAAAAATATTGTTTGAAAAATTAATCACATTATATTGTGGATATTTGTTTAAAAATTAGAAGTAATAAAGTTTGTTAGTGAGTTATCATTTTTCTATTTAAAAAATATCAAGGAATAAATAATATAATTAAAAATTTTAATTTATTGAAAAGTGAATAAAATAATCACTTTTTATTAAATTTTTTTTATCGTGAACATAACTAAGTATGTTAAAACGAGGAAAACAAGAAACCAAAGTGATACGAGAAGGATTTAATATTCAGTGTACGTCACATGTTTGAACACAAATGAGAAGCAAAGAGAAAAAGCAACAAACACTTTTTCCAAAAAAAAATAAAAAGTTAATCTTTTTAAAAGAAAAAGATTTGTCATAGAAAAAAGGAAAGGAGAAAAGAAAAAGAAGAGATTTTTTGATTATTTATATTAATTTTAACTGTTGATAAAAAATAAATAATCAAATTCGTATATAAAAATATGAAACATTGATGATTAAGATAATTAAATAAATAATAAAATTAATTTATTATATTTTTTTTTACATTCAAAAACTTAATTTTGATTTTTTATTTTTTAAGAATTAATTTATCATTCCATTTCACTCTGGAAAATAAATCTGACTATTTAAAAAAATAAAACAAGAGATGGTACTACTACTGCTAGTCTAGTGTCTTTGATGCCTCACGTTGTTTGTGCTTTTTGCAGGGTGGGGCTTTTTTTCTCCAGAGGGATTTTAGTGCAAGTGTGATGTCTGTCTTCCCTTGAAAAGTTGTCTTGTGTGGAAACAAAACTCAGAAAGAGAAAAAAAAGAAAGAAAGCCACTTTTTTTTTCTCTCTCTCTCTCTCTCACACTAATATATCTGATTTTCTCTTTCACTTCTTCTGTTCTATGTAATGGGTGTTGGAGGTGCTTAGTTTCAGTGTGCAACACAACACCATCAACATCATCATCAACAACAACAACAACAGCAACATGTCTCAGACAGAGAAGGATCCGGGTATCAGGCTATTTGGAAGGAAGATTCCGGTGCCGGAATGTCAGATTCCGGCCAACTCTGGACCCAAGGTACATGTTTTTTTTTGTTTTTTTTTTTTATATGTAGTTAGCCGACAATTATTGTTTTGGTTCATTTCTTCATGTATCATGGTTTTTGTTTTCTTATTCCTTGTTGGTGTAAATGGGTTGGACGTAAAATTGGATTTTTTATTTATTTATCTATATGTTTGTGTGGAAAGCTTTATGGGGTTCTTGAGTTTTTTTTTTATTATGTTCTGGCTGGTTATTGGAGTTCTTTTCAAGCTTTAAAACCTTGTTGAATTTGAAGGGTGGTGTTGTCTCTTGATAAATGGAAGTTTTTGTTAGCTTTTACTTGGATGGCTTAATTTGGTATATTTGTGTGTTTCAAGTTTAGACTTTAGATTTCTATAAACAAAGGCGGTGTTCAGTGGAAGCAAGTTATTATTATTCCCATGAATTATAGTATTATAACTTTGAGCTTGTTTCATTTTGAATTGGAGCGTCTTTAATTATTCTTGTCCTTGTTGTTGGTTTGATGGAGCATGGCTGTTTCATCTGTAGAACAAGAGCTTTCTGTAACTGATTATTTTCAACAGATTGGATCTTGTAATATCTTCTATATCTCTTTGCTTGGTGTATCAATCACAAAGAATTTGGTCCTCTTCATAGTATTCAAATGCATTTTATACAATATGTTTCTAGGTGTTCTTTCTGGTTTCTTTTGGCATTTATACACAATAATTGCTTTTAATACTGAAAAGTCTTGCTGTCCAACAATTCATATATATGAATTCAGTTGAATGCTTTGTCCATTGTCAGTAGTAGATACATTTATTTTTCTTGGATATGATATAGTTAGCTTATGCCAATGTTGTAAGGAATAAACGGAATTTGAGGCATAGGTAATGTATAGGGAGGGTCATGGTATTCCAAAAAGAATAAAGATCATTTCTTGCAAAATAAATGCTTATTAAGTTGAGATATCAAAAGAGATTCAAGTTATACTGTACTGATTGCTTGCTATGTGGTATTTTTGTAATATTTGATGGAAAATGAGTATAACATGATCATTCTGTTTTTCTGCTTTTGTCTATTCTTAGGGTTTGTTGCTTAATTTTGATTTACCACTGATTGTGGTTTTAATTTTAGGATGCTTGCAGCAGCATAATGAAAACAGAACTGGGAATACCCAGTGAATGTGGAGAAAACACTGAGCAACAAGAAAATTCTTCTGATTCAAGGGATAGTAAACAGGAGTCCCAACATAAATTGCAGGAAAATGAGCCGATAGTGAATCCCAAGCCTGCGGAAGATGATATGGAGACTGGTAGCTCAGATCAAGATAAGGTCTTGAAGAAACCAGACAAGATTCTTCAGTGTCCACGATGCAACAGTTTGGACACTAAGTTTTGTTATTTTAATAACTATAATGTCAATCAACCTCGGCATTTCTGCAAGAACTGCCAAAGGTATTGGACTGCTGGTGGAACGATGAGAAATGTTCCGATAGGTGCTGGTCGACGGAAGAATAAGCACCTAGCCTCTCAATACCGACACATTATAGTAACCTCTGATGGAATTCCAACCTCCAGGCTAGAAACCACGGACTCGTCTGGTCTCCAACAGCAGCATATCGCAAGTCTTGAATCCTCAGTTCCTTTCAGGTCTTCAGCGTAAATGCCGGGGCGTTCCTCCACCCGCCAATTTCCCAGTTGGGCGAATCGATGGATTCAATGCTTAATCTTAGAGACCAGAGAAGATGTGTTGATGCAAGTTCTATCAGCTGTGTAGAGTATAGAGGGGAACCATCCTTATATGGATCTTCAGTGACAACTAATGGTGCTCAAGGAAGTGAATTATCAGAACATAGTCCATCAAATTGGCTGCAATGTTACCCTGTTCCTCCATGGGTATTACCTTATCCAGGTTGGAATAATGTGAATTCCATGGAAGCGGTTCACCGATCTTCGGCACCAATGTGCAATCCATACAATAACACTGGTCCTGCAGCAATGCAATGGTGTCCCACACCAATGGTTGCAATTCCTGGCATGTGCCCACCAAGCATTCCTTTGCAATTTGTACCACCATCATACTGGAGTGGCACACAACTTTGGAATGCTGGAACCGGGACAGTGTCAATAGGATCCAATGCTTGCCTTTCGCCGTCTTCCTCCACTAGTAACAGTTGCTGCTCAGGCAATGGTTCACCAACACTTGGAAAGCACACTAGAGATACAGTTTGCACCAATGAAGAGAAATCCGAGAAGTGTGTTTCGGTTCCAAAGACCATTAGAATTGATGCCCCAAATGAGGCCTCAAAAAGTCCTATAAGAGCTACATTAGCTATCAAGCCTGATATGCAGCAATTTGTATCAAATGGTGATATTTTGAAAAAAAATGAACCAAAAGAAGGAAAAGATCGCATGTTGGGTGCCTCTCAAATCTTGGAAGCCAATCCGGCAGCTATTTCTCGTGCTCATGCATTTCAGGAGGGCTTATAGTAATTTTCTATTGCCATTTTTGGTAAAAATAAACTATTGGTGTGGGACACCATTGCATTGCTGGCTTTAGTTTCACTTTGCAGGTAGCATTACTTTGTGAAATCTATTGTGTGATTTTCAATGGTGTACTAAAATCTATATATTGAGCTATGCTCTCTGATAATGATGATTTTTTGCCTTTGCCACAATAAACAACAAATTGATAGCGATTACTTTCTGCAAACACTCCTCATTTAAGGTAGTGTATATAGAAGGTATAGGATGTTATGGATCTATGTAGCACATGTCCATTGGTTTGAGATGAATCTGTGAACAAGAATGATTCATTGGTGTGATTTTGATTCCTTTTTTTCAATTCAAGAAAAGAGCAGCAGTACTGAAAAAGAGATGAAAATATATACTTTTTAAAATTATTTCCTAGGAAAGCATTATCTAATGTGAGGGGGGGGGGGGGGGGGGGGGGGGGGGGGGAAAACCCAAAAATTTAAAATCCCCCCTTTTGTCCTGGGAAAAACCCCTTTTTTCTTGGGGGAAGCCTTTTCTCTTTTTTTTTGGGGGGGGCCCCCCCCCCCCCTTTTTTTTTTTTTTTA
>NC_016090.4:734569-758281 GCF_000004515.6 Glycine max | reverse complement strand
GCAAGTCATAATTGGAAATGCTTTGAAGTGCAGTTCTAACCAGGCAAAGACTGAAGGTCCTTTTTTGCAAGTGCTTTTACTTTATCACCTTTTCCCCATCTTTCTTGGTTCCATTAATCTTATTTACTTAACCAAAGTTTGTATATGGTCTCAAAAGCCTTGTTTTGAGGCCCTACTTTTTACGATGAAAAGATCCCTTTACCAAACGAGTAGAGAGGTATCTTCTTTTTGGTAAAACAACCTGTGGAATATATGCCTTTTTGACTCGTGTAAAAAGAATGGCTCAAATAGTCCTCATGACAAAAGCCATTCTTTTCACTCATTAAAGAAAAAATAACCAAAAGTATATCAATTCTCCAGCCTACTTGGTTATAACTTATAAGTAATCCTATGCAACCATTTCTTGTTCACTATCAATCATGATGGGCCTGGTTTTGCTATTACAATTGAGTGTTGCTAGGTGCACCCAGTATTATTGTTAGTGCACTCAGCACTTAAGATGAAATGATGAAAATACCCTTGATTCGTAAGCCATTTAAGTTGATTCGTAAAAGCCTTACGGATCAACTTGATCCGTTAGACTTTTACGGATCAAGTTGATCCATAAAACTTCTATGGATCAAGTTGATCCGTATTGTTCCATAAAAGGCTTACGGATCAAGTTGATCCGTATCAACCTTACGGATCAACTTGATCCGTATGATTTACAGACCGCCCTCACACACACTCATCACAAATGCGAAAAATGTGCAATGACAGTTTTGGTATTTTAAAAAAATGTTGGATGCACCTAGCAACACCCATTACAATTTCATTAAGCCTGCAATGAATTCAATTTTTTAATGACAAGTTTAGAATCCAAGATTGGCATTTACTATTTACACCTCCCTTTCTCCCTTTCTTAATTTCCCCTGTACTATCCTCATCTCACTCCCTTTCATACAACTCTCTCAACCTGTTTTCCCCCTCTCATGTTATCCTCGTCTTTCATTTTTTAATTTCTCATGCCTATGATGTGTATAGAACTACACTTAAGGATAAATATACTTTACGCAGTAGTGTGGAGTGACTGGTGTTATGTTATCTACATCTTTCATTTTTTAACTCCTCATGCTTATGATATGTATAGAATTACACTTAAGGATAAATATACTTTACATAATAGTAACAATAGTAACAGTGGACCTTAAGTCCAAATATCATACTTAAAGTTTCAAAACAACTAAATTCTAACTTAATCCAAGCGAATCAGTTTGATAGTTGTGCAGGAAAAAAAGGTTTCATTCAATTTCTTAACTGAGCAAGTGACTATGATTAGAAGATTTAGTAGAAATTCAAATTTTGAGAGTTGTCTAGTAGAAATCCAACTCTTTTTGCAACCTTTCTCCTCTTTTGGGTCCGTACAGCACATAATAACAAAAATGGATGCGTTTAATCAATTAAAGTGCCAAAGTGACCTGGAAATCACATTAGAAAACCATCAATAATCACGAGAAAATAGGGTTGCACATATACTTGTGCAGATAGGTTAGCCTCTCAGGGATGGGTATACAAAATTTTTGTTGGTGGGCTTTGTTCCTAAGTTTGTTTCGAGATATTTTGTACAGGATATGCAAGGTCTTCTTTACTATAGGTTTAGATAGTCCTTGTTTTGCTCCACCTGGTCAGGCTTTTGATGTACCACCATGGCTTCTGTCTTGTTTTATTTATCTATTTAATGAATCAGACATTGATATTAAAGTAGTTGGTTGTGGTAGTGTCAACTTAGTTTAAATTATAACAACCATCTTGTCTTAGCATTGACTTCGTTTTATAAAAAAAAAAACTTCATCCTCAATCAATCTTTCTTTTTAGATGGACTCAATCAATCTTTCTAGAAATCACAAAACACAACTTCTTGTATTAACATGTCCTAAATAAGAGAAATTAAGCAACTAATTAATGGAATGATGCCTAAATCTGATATAAAATGAATGAAAAACATTATAACATGATTCAAAGGATGACACATTAAAAATATTGCACGGGATGATCCAGGTGAAAAAAAATTCAGGAACTCAATTAAAAAAAATAAAAACCTAATTAAAAATTTGGTAAAACTATGAAAACTCGCCGATTAATTTAACCTTTTATTAGAATAAAAAAATAGCACATAATTAAATTCGAGATGAAAAAAATAAAATTAGGATGTAATCTCTCTAGCATTCAGCGACCGAATTAGGAGATGGACTTTATGTTTGTCTTAAAATTTTTGTCACTAATTCATTCTTTGCCAGTGACAAAACTTGATGTGATTAGTAGATAGCTAATTGAATGTCTTAAGTATATTAATCAATATTTGATTCCTGACCATTTGTGCGTAAAGAAAACTATCTTCACTTTATAGTTCTGTGTATAGAGAACACTTTATTTAAGACGACTCTTGGAGTCTTGAGTCTTGACAGTTGACATGCAAAAAAAAAGAGTAAAACATTAAATGAAAAACAAAAGGTAACAGACACGTTACAGGTGCTTTGAAGGTTTTCGTTGAATTTTAGTCAAGCGGATTCTTCGAAGATTTTGATGTTGAAATGCACAAGATATTAATAATAATAGATTAAAGTAATTAATACAAATTTCATTGTTTCAACTTGCAGGAACAACTGGCCAGTTTAGACTTCTACGGCATCGTCGAAGTTTCACCAGTATATATATATTCTGTAGTTTTGAGTAGCAATCTTATTCGAAACTTACTCTGATACTAAATCTTTCTTAGTAAAAAAAAAAACCATGATTTGCCACTAACCCTTTTGACTGGTTCCAACCCCCTATATGCAAATTCCAAACAATACTTTTTTTTTTTAATTTTTATTTCGGTGAATATTCCATGCATATACAATACTAGCTAGGGTCATAGTAATTAAGCAAATTAATGTATGAAATAATTTGTACTTTTGTGGTGAACATCTTGCATTGTACCGCTTTCAAGAAAAATAATCATACCTATCCGAATTTCAGTATTACCTTGATTGAATCACTTTCAAAGACAAAGTCATCAGGCGGCAATTTGCACTAAGCTACGACCCTTTCTTTTGTTCTCTCTCTTTATATATATATATATAGTCAAATCCCATTCTGAGAGTCACAAAACTTCAGTGTTGAAAAAATTAAGAAATAGTTAAAGCATATATCCAAAATGAAGATCAAAATCCTCTACTTTTACTTCATACTTCTTCCCTTGGCATTCGCGGACTTGAAGGTTGGATTTTATGCATCCTCGTGCCCAAAAGCTGAGTCCATTGTGAAGAAAGTGGTGCAGAATCGATTCAATCGTGACAAATCCATTACTGCAGCCTTGCTTCGCATGCATTTCCATGACTGTGCTGTCAGAGTAAGATACAATTTAATCTTAGCACACACATATAGATATTTTTCTTTTTCCAATAGACTCTTCATTATTAGGCCAAATGTACGTGTACGAAATTGAACGAATTTTATGTGTTCTGATTCTATTAGAGAATGATTTTCATTCTCTCTCCCTTTTAAATATGGTTATGAATATTTTGAGCAAGACAAAAAAATTCATTCACATATGTGAATACTAGGGTATGCATATTTTTATTTTTTTCCCTATAGGTTTAGTTAATTATTTGATTTTTATATTTGCATCAACTTTTTAAAACTCTACATTTTAGTTCTTATGTGTAAGCAATTTTTTATGTTTTAGTTCATATCATTAGTTCTTTGATCATGTAAAACTATCACAAAATGGAGACATGAGAACTAAAATGCAAAAAGAAAAATATTTGATTAATTAAGTTTTTAATTCCTCAATTTTTTAGATCTCAATTTTTAGTCATTCAAATTTTTTTAACATTTTAGTAATTCGTTAATTATTCATCAGCATTTTTAGTCTCTTTGAATTTTTTTGGCCTATTTTTAGTTTTTTATTTTTATATATTTTGAACTAATTTTGAGCAATAAAAACAAATATAAGACTAAAAATAGGCTAAATTTTTTTAGGGACTGAAAATGCTGACAAAAAAATAAATAAAGAATTAAAAATTGTAAAATAAATTTTGAAGGATTAAAAATTAGAATTTGAAAAAGTTAAAAGAATAAAACTTAATTAACTAAAAAATATTTATATAGGAACTAAAACGAAGAAATTTTAGATATAGAATCAAAAAGAAAAGTTGACAGCAAGTGTAGGAATCACATGATTAATCAAACCTTTTTCGATAAGTACTTTTCTTCTTAAATAAAGAATGAGATTTCTGTCGAGCAGTAAGATTAAAAAAAACATCACTCATATGAATTTGAAACATAATGAATGTACATTCTGCTTTCGGGTTGTGATAAAAGAAAATAGAGAAAGTAGATGTATAAATATAATTATTCTTTAGATTTGTACGTATAAGGTGATCTTCAATTGATTAATTTAAAAATATAACTAACAACTATCAATGAATTACAAATATTATCAAGAAACTACCTTATAAATTATTATTAGGTGATTTTAAATCATTATTTGTTTATGATTTCAATAATCTTTATGTGATATGTATTTAAGTTTTTAATTAAATTTAAAACAAAATATAATTAGTAACACTTGATCATGTCTCACATACTAATCCTAGTGAGAACCATAAATCAGCTGTTATCTAACACTACCTAATAATTTCTGATAACAGACACCGTATGTGTTAACAAGTGCATGTACTGTGGGTATTTCTCTTACACTTATTTCATGCATTACCAAACTATTTCAAGTTACAATAATTCACAACAACACACTAGAAAGCAGTGTTTCTTAATTTGTAATTACAGGGTTGTGATGCATCCATACTCATAAACTCTACCAAGGCCAACACGGCGGAGAAAGAAGCCGGAGCCAACGGCAGCGTCCGGGGCTACGACCTCATCGACGAAGCGAAGAAAACCCTAGAGGCAGCATGTCCTTCAACCGTGTCCTGTGCAGACATCATAACCCTAGCCACCCGAGACGCCGTGGCCTTATCCGGAGGACCCCAATACGACGTTCCGACGGGAAGACGCGACGGATTAGTCTCCAACATCGACGACGTCAACATTCCAGGACCCAACACTCCCGTGTCCGTGACATCACAGTTTTTCGCGAGCAAAGGCATAACAACACAGGAAATGGTGACCCTTTTCGGAGCACACACCGTTGGTGTCGCACATTGTAGTTTCTTTGATGGTAGACTCTCGGGGGCGAAACCTGACCCTACTATGGACCCTGCGTTGAATGCTAAGTTGGTGAAGTTGTGCAGCTCCAGAGGGGATCCTGCTACACCTTTGGATCAGAAGAGTTCTTTTGTTTTCGATAATGAGTTTTATGAGCAGATTCTTGCCAAGAAAGGGGTGCTGCTGATTGATCAGCAGCTTGCGTTGGATGCGACTACCAAAGGGTTTGTGTCGGATTTTGCTGCGAATGGGGATAAGTTTCAAAAGGGTTTCGCAAATGCGATTGTAAAGATGGGGGAGATTGATGTCCTGGTTGGAAATCAAGGTGAAATCCGCAGGAAATGCTCGGTTTTCAACCGCAACTAGATTAAACCGTAACTATCTTCCATCCCATCTATAAAATATTAAGTTATAATATATTTTATACTATATAACTTGTTTCTTATAAATAATACACGAAAGTAGAATCATCTAAGATTAAGATTGATTAAAAACATAATTAAGTCGATTTTATGTGTACCAATTAACAAAAACCATAACTCCATAAGTTGCTTGGACGTAGTTCATTATTATATATGAACCATGAATAAGTAGCAGTGGAATTGTCGTGTGCACTTTCTCTTCTGTTGATTTGAAATTATGGTTTGGAAAAAAGTGTGACAAGCTTTCACTTTCGAAAAATTCGTGACCTTGAATGGTGAGCTCATCTCTCTATGTTGGTGCATTTCCTTGTTAATTATGATCAGAGAGGCGCAACTCGTAGCATTGTTTTTAATTCTTTTTTTTAGTAGTGTTGCGTCAAAATCAAAACCCTGTTAGCAGGGTTGGGTTTAGCACTATTATTACGAAACATTCTTTTGTTGGATCTGAGCTACTCTTCCGGAGTTGCTTCCTGAACCTCTAATTTTATTTCCCATGCCTTTTTAAATTTCTGGAAAACGTAATCTAGAGTGTAAAATTACATTCTAAAAAGATCTTTCTAGAATGTACAAATTTATATTCAGGGTCTTTTTAAAATGTAATTTTACATTTCGATTAGGTGCAAGAAGCAATTAAGGAGGTACCGGAAGTAATTACCCTAATCTTTTTTATATTAATTAAGAGGGGACCAAATTGCTATTCTCTGAATAAATAATGGGCTAGTTCAATCAAATTAAAGTTTTTATAATAATAATTTGATTAAGGTTTTGAAACAAATATGTTTTTATTCTAGATATATACCAGAATTTTATATTTAATTCCTAATAAATTTTTCGTTTGTGATATGTCCTAATGCTTGAAATGTTTTATGTGAGATCTTTCTCGTTAGAAGGAATTCGTTAGTTGCTGATGTGATCATTAACTTTACACGTCAATAAGATACCTAAATGTGACACATAAACTGATAATGTGTCTTCGATATAACATTATATTTTAATTAAATTAAACCAAACAAAAATAAAGGTTTAATAGGGACCTAATACAAAATTGTGCAATTTAATAGGAACTTGATCCAAAAAGTGTCATTACTTAATGTATTTATACAAACTTGTGCTTATAATAACTAAACATCAAAATCCCAGCCTTAAATTTGATCACAACACAATTTGAATCAGTACATTTCAATAAACAACAAAATAACAACAATTTCCATCATCTACTTAATTGAAAATGCAATGATGACAACAAACAACAAACCCCAAAGGAAGACTACAATGCATCCTAGGACCTTCACCTTTTTTCTCTCAATGATTGTCTCCATTTGTTGCTTTGTTATTTTTTCCGCAGTTCTTCAACACCATTGGTATATCCTCGAGATTGAGCCTCTTCTTTTGCAAGCTTTTTCTTCAATTCTTGCACTTGTTCATCATACAGACAAATTCTTTCTTCATGTGATGCAAGTTTCTATTAAGTTGCTATAACCTTTTGCTTCAGCTCCTCTGCTTGTGAAATATAAGAATTAACCTCTACTGCACTTCTAGAACCTTAGTTTAAATATTTTGGCAAATTATCATCCCAAACCCAAAATTTACACCTCTTATCTTCCTGCACATTATACAATAATCACTAAGAATCCTATAATAGAACATAATAGAAATCAAAACACAACAGAAATCAATTATGTCAAAAGTAAAAATTACATTCCACTCATTACATTGCTAAAATATCTTGTCTAGATGCTTTTTGGTTCAAGATGTTAGTTGAATCATCGACTTGTTGCACCAACAAAAAATGCATAGGGACCCAAATGACGAAGAAAAAACTCTCATGGATGTCATTCTTTTTTTTCGGTCGGAGAAAATTCAACTCGCACCAACACCCCTCAACAAAGTCAATCCAACACTATATGGAGGTGAACCACCATGAATCTTAGACCGTCAAACTCTTCTTCTCTATGAGATAACCAACGTGAAGGGAAGAAAACACAACCCTCCTTCTATTCTCAAACAACATGGTTTTCATTATAAGGAACCTTAATCTTATACCTTTTTCCCTTTTAATTTAATTAAAATATGATGTCATGTTAGATGATACGTGGTCAGCTTACGTGTCACATTTAATTCGACGTGACATTACATGTAGCTTGTTGACGTGTACGTATAGTTAATGGCCACATTAGCAGTTAACAAATTCCTTCTAACAACAAGGATCTCGCATAAAGCTTTTCAAATATTAGGGACCTATCACAAAGGAAAATTTTATTAGGGACCAAATGCAAAATTCAAGTATATATGAGGGATCAAAAACATATTTAAGTCTTCTTTTTATTATTTAAAATTGCAATTTGTAACATCTGTGAACTACTCTAAAAAGTTGAAAGTGATGCTCTCTTAGTTAACTCAAAGTATCAGATCCCTTATTTCTACATCAGTGAGAGATCTCCCAATAGTTAAGAATGACCTTTTGTTAGAATTTTATTTCACGTTAAATTCAACTTATAGGCCAAGTGTAACCCAATTATGATGTAGTAACTGAATTACCGTTCAGGTCGTCTCCCAAAAGAATAAAGGAGGAATTTCATGTAATTATTTGATTAAGAATTAAGTTTTTGTATTTTTATTTTGTGATTGTCACAAAATAAATTACAATAAAAATTAAATGGCAATAAAATAATTAAGTAAAGATAAAAATATTGGACTTTGATGGTGACGTTGACCTTGATGAATGAATGTCTAGGTTTGGACTTGGAATTCGCTCAATCCATTGTGACTTCACAATTCTCTACTCATCTCTCTTGCTTATCCTCAATTCACTAATGTATTCTACCTCAGCTCTTGTATGGTCACAAATTCTAAACTACTTGTTTGATACCAAATTCCTTGGACATACCAACAAAAACAATCAACATTAATGGTCGAGAATTACCAAGACTTAACCAAGATTATTCTATGCCTAGAGATAATTTCAATTAAGTACTTGATTCAAGTTCAAGTTTCAACAAGGCTCGCCAAAGCGCAAGTCAATTCTTGAATTCATTTATAAGATGGTCAATCAAATAAAAACATTAAGTAGGGAAAAAAAATAAAGAACTCAAAATGAAGTATTGAATTGATAGAATTAAAGTGAAACAAGGTTCATCTTTTCCTCTCCTAGGTGGAAGGAATTGCATTCATAAAAATAATACAATAAAACCTAGAGTTTCTAATGGAATTATGGAAGCGTCTAGTAGGTAGAAGTTTAAAATATAATTCTAAGAATTGTTCGGGACTTCTACACGTTACAATGAATGTATAGCCTCTTATTTATAGAATTGTAGCTAGGTTTAATTAAGAAGATAATTACAAGAAATTACAAACAATATATCGAATTAATTCAAGTAATTATCTTATTCTTTAGCTGATTTATCCTTGAAAAATATATTGTTCTTGATTTTCTTAGCTTTTATTTTCAATTTTTATAATTTCTCTTTTCAAAACTTTTTGCTGATTTTGAACCTCTGAAGCTCTTGTCAAAATGACATGTTTTTGCTGAAAATATTAAAAATTCATTAAAAATAACCAAAATACAAAATTTTACCTAAAATAAAGTAAAAACTAAATTTAAAATTAATTTGATTCAAAACAAGACTTAAAGTTAACTAAAATGTCAAATAAACATTACAAAATGCATATGAAAATTCAAAAAATTTTACATTATCACCTTTCAAGGATTAAAAATATATACCTAAGAATCTTCATGCATATCAAGCACAAGTCAACTAAAAATGTAAATTTGCCAACCTTAACAAGAACATCTTCCATATTAGTTAGTGAATAACTAATAATTCAAAAATTAGTTGTGTTCGTTTGTTTGTATTCACTCTACATATATATAAAATTGATGTAATCCAATTTATAAAGATTCAAATAACATTCACTCTTTATCATTCTCTAGATATTGTGTGAGTGATTGTTCCATCACATATTACCATATAGATATTTGATGGATTTATCAGTTAGTTGTAATGTAATAGAGATGCATCCTTGATACTTTCCAATGTAATTATTACTTATTATTACTTATATCAAGATATGTACGTATAGAGGAAAATTTTGGTTTGTTTACCGCCAAGTTATTATATTTAAAGTGCCAATTGTTTTACCAAATCGAATTGCATCTCATTCTTTAAACTTCTTCCCATTTACAGAAACAGAACTATATACGGTGCAACCTCACAACATAATAATTTAATTATATTAGGGGAGAAGATGTGTACAAGAGATGAAAACGTGCTAGCATGTGGCCCTTACCACTTGCCATAATGTGCTTCTAATAAATCAACGACAAAGAATCACGGATTTACTATGTTTCATACAAAGTCCTTAAGTTCATAATAATTTTATATAACTATGTAACGATAATCAATCTGCGAAAGCTAATCCATCATAAACTAATTCCATTGGATGCTTTTTAATTGATATGTTTTAGTCATCCGTGTACTAATTAAGGGATCATCTTCCGTCGTCAAAATGGGTGGTCCACACCATATCCTCAATTCTTCAGCGAGAAATTATTAATTTTACGTACTATATGCTTAATCTGGCAAGAAATTATAGATAGAATAACCTTGAATTTTCACTGGATAAATTATAAACATATACATTCGTGTATGTGCACATCTAACATTTTTATATTAATTTTTTATCACTAAATGTTAATTTTTGTTAACAGAAAAAATTAAATTTATAATTTTTTTAATTATTAAATCAGTCTTGTATCTTTATTTTATTTTATATTATTAGTGGCTAGGACAAATAGAAGAAAGGGGTTTGGTCTGTATATATAAGGAAAAGGCGTGTGCTTAATCTCAGAGAGTGTGTGGAGTGTGACATATAATGGTTTACACAGGATCTTCCATATTTGACCACAACAATATCACATGCATTGCAAACCAATGCCCATTTTGCTCATACGGCAGAGTATATGACTCATGTGCAGCTGGACCCAAGTATAAAATTAATTATATTATCTACCTTGTAATTTGTAACATATATCCGTGAACTGCTCAAAAAAGTTATTTATTTATTTGGTAGAGAACAGTTTTTGTTCCAGGATGATAATATTTTAACATCCTTTTATTTTAAATATTGTATCTATGTTTCTCATTTCTCTCTCTCTCTATATATATATATATCTCTTTTTATATATATCACATTATCTCGTTTATTATACTTATATCTTTCTTTTCTTTTTTACTCTCTCTAAGTATAAAAAGGAATTTGGGTGTCTAAATATGATTAGATCCAAAAGTTTTAAAACTTTAGAAATTACAAATTTAATAATCTTATCCTACATAATAATTTATATTTAAGTAATAGTATAAAAGTTATTTACTCTACCAATATATTCTAATTAAATCCTTATTAATTATAATAATCCTGTAAAAGTATGAGTAATTTAGTATTCTAATTCAACCCTAAAAATAGTTTAGAGAGCTATCAGCACATTCTAATTAATTTTTATTAAAATAATCCAGCAAAAATATGATTTAACATGATATTCTTTTATTATTAATCAGTTGAATTCTTAATCTTATTTACAGTCATGTGAAATATTGCATTATGGATATATAAGATCATCCGGTGATTAAGAATGGGGTTTAAGGATGAGGGAAAATAGGAGAGGGAGAGGTCAAAGACTCATGCACAGGTCCCAATCCTTTCTATTAATATTTTTAATAAAAATTAACAAATTAATTAACATTTATTTATTGATAAAAAATATTAATTATTGTATTACTTAACAAGCATAACTATGGGGTTATTGTTCCTGTCAAAGAAAACTAAGGGTTATTATACTTTCATTTGTTAATGATAAATAATTTGAACATTATTGAGTTTGTCGTGGATATGATCATCAGTTGCCATAGTCCACTGCCGTGTTGACTGATTAAATTTCCTTCTTTTTTTTCTTCCGTTTTGTTTATTTTTAATTTCACATAAATGTAGGATAATCAAACTTGAGTTCGAAAACACGTGTTCATAACAAAACTGGCGTAGTTTTCAGTATATGTAAACTGTAAAGGCCGGTGATTGAGTAAAAGATGATATGAAACAATCAAACCTCAATAAAAAGTTTGTGCAGTTCATTACATTCGCATGGCAAATCTCAATTGTTGTGAACAAAAAACACCGTATTAAGTGAAATATATTCAAAACCGCGTCAATATGTGATGTTTCTTTCCACAATTTACGTAAAAGCTATATGGCCAGTTTGGCGTTATGAATTTATTCGAAAGTTTTGCTTCTTTGGCACGTATGCCAACCTTTTTGCATAAAAACAACATATACCACGTTACTATAAATTATAATAATCTTTTAGCGACCACAGATCCTCAAGATTTCATTATGTGTCCTTAATTAATTTACATAAAGAAAAGAACAAAAATGTTATTAGCTCAACTTTGACTTGTGATTCTCTCTCGGTGCCCACACACTCTATATACACACACACGCACACACACATGACACAACACACCGTTTTCTATTGCTAGGACATAACCAAATAAACACACTAATAACTGAAGATGGTGAAGTTCACAATTGTTGTTATCTTCTTGTTCTTTATGTTTCCCATTGCATTTGCTGATCTTAGGGTTGGATTCTATAGCTCTAGCTGCCCAAGAGCAGAGCAAATTGTGGGTCAAGTTGTTCAGAGGAGATTCAACCGTGATAGATCTATTACTGCTGCCTTGCTTCGCATGCACTTCCATGACTGCTTTGTCAGAGTAAGACACAAACCACTCTCAATCATCACATTGCTTTACTAACCACTCTTGTCTTTTCGGGGTTCAACACTAGATTTAATTCTTTTAGGGGAGGAATTTGATCCATTCACCCATTAATTCAGTTGATTCGGAAGAAAATTGGATGGTTAATTTAAACCTTGAGTACATATTGATTTGTCTATGTGCATATCTTAAATCACCAACTTTAAGCTATATATAATTCAATCTAGCTATGCTTGCTTTTTCGGTAGAAGTATGTTGAATGTCAATCTATGGATTTGGTTTACTCACTTTTTTTTTCTTTTTTTTTTTAACCATTGAATCTAGTTTTTTCTTTAATGAGCTAAAAATATTAAAAATAATTGTGGCAGTGCAACCCACCTTATATCTCTCAAAGCGCATTAAAATGCATTGAAAAGTGGATTAAGGTAAAATGAAACACACTGTTAATTAATAGAAAGAAATAGAAGAAAGTGTAATAAAATTATACTTTAATAGTTAATTGCATTATTTAAATTATTTCACATAAGATGAGTTTTCATTTTATATTTTTATTATATTTAATATACCTCTTTTTTCTTCCTTTATCATAAAAGCATTTAAATCTCAATAATAATTTTTTACTAATTGTATTTGATTCACAAATTGGATTCAGGGCTGTGACGCGTCCATATTAATAGACTCAACCAGGGGCAATCAATCTGAAAAAGCTGCAGGAGCAAACGGCACCGTTCGGGGATACGAGCTAATAGACGAAATAAAAAAAGCCTTAGAAAGAGAATGTCCATCAACGGTTTCATGCGCCGATATAATCACCCTGGCCACACGTGATTCCGTGGTCCTAGCAGGTGGGCTCAAATACGACGTCGCAACGGGAAGGCGTGACGGACACGTGTCGCAATCCTCCGAAGTGAACCTGCCGGGGCCACGATCCACTGTGTCGCGGGTGTTGGAAGTCTTCAGCGCAAACGGCATGTCGTTGGACGAAATGGTTACTCTCTTGGGGGCCCACACCGTAGGTTTTACGCACTGCAGTTTCTTCCGAGACAGGCTCAACGACCCCAACATGGACCCTTCTTTGCGGGCCGGGTTGGGCCGGACTTGCAACAGGCCCAACAGTGACCCAAGGGCGTTTTTGGACCAAAACGTGTCGTCGTCGATGGTGTTCGACAATGCGTTTTACAAGCAGATTGTTCTGAGGAGAGGGGTGCTTTTCATCGACCAGCAATTGGCCTTGGACACTTTGTCGAAAGGGTTGGTCACAGTTTTTGCGGGGAATAATGCGGCTTTTCAAAGGAGTTTTGCAGATGCTATGGTGAAGATGGGGAACATTAAGGTTTTGGTAGGGAATGAGGGAGAGATTAGGAGAAATTGTAGGGTTTTTAACAGTGCTTCCTAATAATCACAGAATGATTTCATTGGTGTTTCAATTGAGATTAATTGCTCATATATGTGTTAATGTGCACTACTTGTGCAGGGATTTTGATTTGAATAAAAATGCATTCATATCATTTCTACTGCATCTACTACATTAAAAGAAAAAAACGACTTAATTATAAATTTTATCATTTAATTTTAATTATTTTATAAATTTTATCATGTAAGATTTTAATTTTTTTGTATATTTTATCATTATTGACAGACTTTTTTTTCGCGCTTTAAAAAATTATTTATCAAAATAAATGATTTTGACTTTTGATATTAATTTTTTACATCGATTATAATTATAATTAATATTCAAAAATATAGAAAAATGACTTTTTATATCTTTTTGCAAACAATATGATAGTAAAATATATAAAAATTAAAATTTTAGATGATAAAATTTGTGAAATGTTAAAAGTTTAATGATAAAATTGGTGAAAAAAAAAACTTGAGTGATTCATGAAATTATATAAAGTTGAATAATAAAATTTATGAAATAAAACTTGAGTGGTAAAATTCGTAAAATAATAAAAATTTGGTGATAAAATTTGTAATTAAACCTAAAAAATATAAATAATGAAATCTAACTCAATTGATTCATAAGGTGTATGAGTTATTCTAAACTTTCTCATAATATCTTTGTCTTGAATTCGCACAATATAAAAAAAAACATTAAAAATATAAAAAAAAACTAAAAAGATCTTTTAACACTTTGTGCACATTCATTATCAACACTATTCCTAAGATACTCTTCTTCGTTAAGAATTATTAAACCTTAAGTAAGATTCATTAAGGTTCTATTTAAATAAGTTTATTTATCATCACTTCTAACAAAATAAAACCATAATTTACTTTTAAAGTTGTAATCTTTAGCATGATAAACCATTTTTCTTCTTCTATTTTTGACTAATTGAAAGCAAAATATTTTTTAATGCTTCATAGCTACTGTTGTCTTAAAAAATAATTTAGTGAGTAACAGATAATTTGATCTAATTTAGTAAATATTTGAAACATAATTAATAGGATTTTCCTTTAAAAAATATATGTTTAACGCATATATCAATTTTTATTATAAATTTACAAAAGTTTTCCGCGACATATGAAATTGGCGAATGTCATTAGTAACTTTGGATCTTTAAAAAATATTTAATTTATCTTCTATGTAAATACATTTTTTATTATATATTCTTAGATTATTTATTTTTTGGAAAATTAACACAACCATTAATACTTTTTTTCAAGTATAATCATGAATACTTTGTATAATTATTTATGCTTGAATATTTATTGGATGAATTTTGATGTATATTTGAAAGTGCTTCTACTAACTACATCTAGTACAAAATCACGTGAAATATGCGATGTAGAAGTTTATATATATATATCAAGAAAACGTGATTTTTTTTAAGTATAATCATGAATACTCTGTATACTTTTTTATGCTTGAATATTTATTGGATGACTTTTGATGTATATTTGAAAGGGTTTCTACTGACTATATCTAATACAAAACCACGTCAAATAAACGATGTAAAAGTTTAAAAATATTCATTGAGAAAACGTGAATTTGTCCTCCCGCCTCCCAAACCATTAATTCTTGGACCTGACCTTAATTATCTACCAAACGAAGAAAGTGATATAAGGAGAATTTGAATCCACACACATAAAAAAAGACACACATCGTAAAAAAAGGTGAAAATTTATTCTAAATTGTAAATTAATCAAGTATTATTGTAAGCTTTCGTTAAACTTAGTAATACTCCTCTAAAAAAAATTAAAATTAGTAATATATCTTAACTTTAAAATAGGCAACCTCTTAGTTTAAGTGGGAAAAAATGTTAAATCCAATTCCAAATAAAAATATTCGTGAGTATTATATACAATATAACTTTTGCAACTTTTACAAAATGCCAAATCACCCAACACATAAAAAAAATAAAAATAAAAATATCATTTGCACCCACAATTTTTTTCTAGTACTATTTCTAGATATAGAGAAAATTGAGATTCTCTCTATCATGTATATTTTTGTCATAAAAGTGAACATAAATGTAGGCTAATAAAATTTGAGTATGAAAACACGTGTGTTCATACCAAAAATGGCGTAGTTTTTAGTATATGAAACGTTCAAACTTCAATAAAAATAATTAACTTTGTGTAGTTGATAATATTGCATGACAAATCGCAATTGTTGTGGACAAAAGACACTATAGTAATAGGTGCAATATTATTCAAAACCACGTCAATATGTTATTTACATCCCATAATTTACGTAAAACCTAGATAGTAAGTATTCTGTATTAATTCAAAATTAAGTTTTGTTTCTCTTGGCACGTCTGAGAACATTTTCTAAATATAAACATGAAATACCACACGTAATTATATTAATCTTTTACTGGCACGGTTCCTCAAGATTCATTCATTCCGAAATCCATATATATAATGTGTCCTTTAGATAAAGAAAGGAAGAAAAAGGTTAATAGTATTAGCTTAATTTGACTTGTATGTCATGAATCTCTTAATGATAACACTCATGAGGCCCACAGCGTGGTTACGCGCACTGCATTTCCTTTGCAGACAGGCTTTTCTAGGGCACCGATATGGACCCTGCTTTGCGGGCCCAGTTGATCCTGCAATGCTGGCCCAATTTCACAGATCCAGAATCAAGGGTGTATTTGGATCAATACACGTGGATGGCGTTTGATAATGAGTTCTATAACCAGATTCGTTTGAAGAGAGGGGTGCTTTACATTGACCAGCAACTGGCCTTGGACCCTTTGTCCAAAGGGTTGGTTTACACTTTTGTTGGGGATGATGTGCTTTTTAAAAGGAATTTTTCTGATGCTATTGTGAAGATGGGGAGCATTAAGGTTTTGGTTGGGGAAGTTGGAGAGATTAGGAGAAACTGTAGGGTTTTTAATAATAATTAATGCTTCCTAGTCAGAGAATTCATCTCTGTTTTCTGATTAATTGTTGGTGTTTTAAGTGATTGGTGCAGTTATATATGTACGTTGATGTGCAGGGATTCTGATTTGAATAAAAATGCACTTATAATTTCTTCTATCTACTGCATAAAAAAATATAAAAAATAAAAGTGAATTAGTAGTAACATGCCCTTTAACACTTTCTAACACATGCATTAAATTGTTGAACCTATTCGTTACACACTCATCATTGGATAAGAATGATTAACTTATAAGTGAGTTTTTTTAAGGTTCTATTTACATAAGTTTATTCATAAGTACTTAAAAAAATAAAAATAAAAAACAAGCTTCTTTAATAAAATAATAACTAATGGATTTATTTGGATAAATTTCTTTGAAAATACTTACGAGAGAATGAAATAAGTTTCTCTATAACTTTGCAAAAGTTAAAAAAAAATGAGTTGTGCTCAATGCTCCTTTTCTAATTGGTGTAATGACTACCTAGTTTGTTTCAGTCTATCTTTCGTTTTTTTAGTGATACAAAAGGATCAAACACCCAAACTAAAAACTACGAGAAAACACAATTGTTGAAATATTAACCAAGAGAGAAATCTGAATCCAACTAGGGTGTGCCTAAAGACTGTGTAGTTTGTTCCTCTTTATCCCTCTAATTTAAGCCTGTAAGAATTTTGTATATGAATTAGAGTACCTTACGCTTATAATTGTTATATTTTTAAAAAATACATTATATATATATATATATATATATATATATATATATATATATATATATATATATATATATATATATTATAAAGACAAATTAAATACTCAATTTTGTGAATATATTTCATAAACAGTTTTATCCTCTAACTAATCCTGAAACTACCTCTAAACTAGACCGTGTTATTATAAAAGATAAGTTCTCAAACATGACAATTATTTATATCTTTTAACCATTTTATAATTTTAATTAAAAACTAAAAAACAAAATATATTGTTGGTTAAGACACGGGTGCCTACTTCGAACTAGTATATATAATTAGAATACCTAGATTATGGTCAAACTATTACAATTATAAGAAATTTAAAATGAATTTGATCCCTGTACTGTATAATTTTGTCCTGTCATATATATATATAGATCAATTAATATTCATCTTAACGTATTAATTTACCAATTAGATTATGGTCAAACTATCCATGTCAATATATATTAAATAATTAATAAAATAAAAAGTTCAAGGCTGTAAAATACAAAAATGTTAGAATTTAAAATGAAGTACGAGAAGCACGAGAACATGTGGCTCACAGTTTACAACCTAACATCATAGAGATTCCTATTATTGTCGACTATGTTGCATCATTTGGTCATAAGAAATGCTAGACAAATACCAAAGCTGTTACATGCACACTTTTTCACATTCATTTTATATCAATTAATACGTATTTGATTACTTTTACTTTTTATTCACGTAAAATTTATACATATTTTATATATAGTTAACTAGCTAGCGTGAGAATTTTTCTTTTGTGGGTGGGTAACAGGCAACAGTTAGCAATTTGCCATTTTTGGCAAAACGCTAAAGCCCATAAAAACCTTTTAGAAAGTTTAAAAGTGGTAACCTACCAAACTCGCCAACTTATAAAATATATTAAATTCTCTTGGGGAACATGCATCATATCTAAGCATTCTGTTTTTAATATGCCGCATCTGCCGCGATTTCTTCGCCTGAATAACGTTATGTCTATATATATATGTAAGTAAGGAACAAGAATCAATATGTATGCTACTAGTTCTGTAAATGCAACTAAGAAATACATATTGTAATAATCAATTAGCAAAAATGTTAATCTGTTTTTGACAAATTTCAGTCTCTTTTTATAGTCTCTTTTAGCAAAAATTTTATTTTTAACCTTATAATCACTTTTTATAGTGTTTTTCTTCTCCTCTTGTCTTTGTCTTATATAATTAAGCATTTTCCTCTTTCCAGGATTTCATTATAATGAATTTTAGAAGACTGACAAATTATATGGGAACTTCTTTCCCTTTTGGTGTATTAAATCTATTCATACAATGAACTTTGTTAACAGGTTAATGTATCTGCAGCTTAGAACTACAACTTAGAATTACCACATTTAAACCAACTGTTCAAAAGAATTGGGAATCTTGACAAAAGTTTTGAAGGTAAGAAAGAACCTAGAAATGAATTATGGAGAGTAAGACTTTCACTCTCAGATCAATGGAGGCTCGTTCAACTTTACTCTTCACTGATTTGTACTTTTGAGTTGTTGATCCTGTATTTTGTATATATCGCATTATTACTACTGGTTATAGGATTGAGATGAAACATTTTTGGTGTGTTGGCAAGGTCTGGATGTTCATCCATTGCTTAGGAAAAATTATGAATGCTTAGACCACTGTTAATTTTATTTAATTAAAGTTTTTTTAAAAAATGAATACGTTATTAAAAAGACTGTTGAAGTAATAATTTGGTTGGCGGCTATATATACTAAAGCAATAGTAATAATTTGGTTTTAGTTGGCAGTAATTTACTTTTAGTGGTCATTTAAGGCTTAGTCTTATGAAAGATTTCAGGCTTATAATATAAGGTAATTATTAGGTTTCTTTATTTGAGGATTAGCCCTATATGAGTAAGGATAGGTCTTTTTCAATCTAGCTTTGTTTCTGGTCGTCAAAGTGGTGACAATATTATTGTGTCTCAAGACTTTTCCACTCTACGAGAAACAAGAAGGGGGAAAATGATGGATGACAATCAAAATTGACTTTGAGAAAGCTTATGATAGAGTTAATTTGGATTTTATCCATGATACCATGCATGATGTGGGCATTCTTGGAAATATTGTGGAGTTCATCTGACACTATATTTCGTCTACATCCATGAAGGTTTTATGAAATGGGGAGGCTTTGGAAGATTTTACTCCCTCTAGAGGTATTCGCCAGGGAGATTTACTTTCTCCTTATCTCTTTGTTAGGTGCATAGAGAGGCTTTTTCAATTAATTAATCTAGTTGTGAGGCAAGGAACATGGAAACCTATTTCTTTGAGTAGACATGACTCTCCCATTTCTTATTTGGCGTTTGCAGATGATCTTATTCTTTTTGCGGAAGCTTCATTAGAGCAAGTAATGTTGATTAAAAATATTATGAAACTTTTTTGCAAAATCTATGGACAAAAAATTAATTTAGAGAAGTCTCGCATGTTTTTTTTTAAATGTGATATATAGTACCTCAAAGGAACCAGTTGAGTGTAGAAATCAGTATCAATGGATGAAAGATCTTTGCAATTGTTTGGGAATCCGAATTTTCTATAATAGGGCCTCTAGAGGAACTTCTAACTTCATTATGGATAAGGTTCACCAGAGACTAAGTGCTTGCAGGAGATTTATATGAGGAGATTCAATTGAATTTAGGAGAATCCACCTTGTTTCCTGGAATGTCGTGAGCACTCCTTATTTTAAAAGAGGTTTAGGCCTTAGACGTACTTGTGATGTCAATAAGGCATACATGTTGCGAGCTAATTGGAGGTTTTGTGAGTGGGATCCTCCTCTATGGTTCTCGATTATAAGAAGCAAATATGGTTGTGGTTAGAACATTGTTCCTTCTATAAACCCCTACAAGTTTGGCATCAACTTTTGGAAGGGTTTGCACTCAACGTGGACCTTTTTTGAGCAAACAACTTCCATAGGTTGGGTAATGTATCTTTTGAGAATGAGAATGATAAGGTCATCTGGAAATTAAAGGTTCTCTAGATGGAACTTCCTCTCTTAAATCAGCTTATAACATTGATTGTAATTTGGAGATGGTTCCTTGGGTGAGGTTTTTTAAGTTGGTGCATTGTTGGGAAGGGCTAGAACGGTTTCAAACTTTCTCATGGAAGATTAGTCACGAGATTGTAATTTAATGACAAATGTGAGGAGGAAGCATTTTGATATCAATAAGATCAAACTCGTGTCAACTGTGTCATAATGAACTAGGAACTTTTTTTCATCTCTTTAGGGATTGCCAATCTAGTATGCTGATATGACAATTAATTCTTTATGCACTCAAATAATAATAAGAGTGTTTACAATTGTGATGATTGGAAAGGAAGGACAAGTCGCACTAAATTGTGAAGCATTAATGGTCCAGTTTGGTGAAGTTGTGGTTGCGAAGGAGTTATTCACAATCATGCGTGGAGCTTTGTTTGTGGTTTTGAAGCTCAGCTGAGAGGAGGTTCTGTCCTATATATATGGGGAGCTTAATTAAGGTTATTCTTCATGAAGCACTAGAGGGTAATTGTGATCGTTTTCATCCTCATTACAACTAGTTCAAGAGATTCATTTATTGCATGAGAAATCAGAGGGTGTAACTTGGAATCATATTTCCTAAGATGCTAATCGTGTAGCGGATATGATAGTTAATAGGGCCTTGAGTCTATCATCTGAATATCAAGAATTTATTTGTATTTGTGCTTTCTTAGTTAGTTGATATTGTAGGGTAAAATAATGTCAGTGTGATTGCTTCAGAGGGCTTTTAATTCTTTATTTTTTCACAAAAAAAAAAATAAAATCATGTTATTGTGTACTTATCATCTTTGTCGATAAGTAATTTTTTCTGAAAAACTTGTTAACTTCTTTTGGTAGAGCCCTTTTTCCAATTTTTATAATCAGATTCATCAACATCAATTTGGAAGCATGGATTATAATTGGTAACTGTTACTTCAATGTATGAAGGGAACGTGTGGTAATCCTTTTTGTTTTCCAAATGATGTAAAAAGGTTAGGATACCCAATTCAATAATATTTTTCTTGGTTGATCAAAAAATGTTTAACTCTAGAGATGTGAAAAAAGAGAAAGTAAAAATAAATAAGTAAACAAGAAATTATAAAAAATACCTATATTATATATGAAAAAAAAGCTTTCTACCGAGAATTGAAAAGCTATTACTTTATTTATCCTGAGTGATTTAGGTACAGTGTTCATAAATATAAATACTTTTTTTCCCTATAGACATAGGTACAGATCCCTACAAACCCGAACACGTACACAACTTAATTAATTCAAATACTTTGGTTTGATTTTTTAAATTGTTTGGTAAAATCCGACTCAATCAAATCGAATTTGTTGTTTTTTGGGTTGGATATAGGGTTTTGGTGTGTTGAAACCGTAATCCAAATCCAACTCAATCTATTAATGTAACATATTTTAAATTTTATTTATTATTTGGATAAGTTTTATATATAAAAAAAGCACACACATTAAACACGATTACACACCAGTAAAGCATACTACTCACAATAATTACACGAGCTTGAGTGTGTTTATAGCATAACTACTTGAAAGAAAGAAAAATCTAAATGCATATATAAATAACTATTCAAAATTTATATTAAAATGATAAGAATTTTTCTTTCTTTTTAATTTATGAAAACATCTTTAATTTTTTTCCTACAGATTCAATCCAAATCAACCCAATATTGATTGAGTTGCTTAGGCTCAATTTTGATAAATAAATAATACAAATTCAATTCAACCCAAACTATTTTAACCAGATAAGAGGTTTGTTAAAACTAGCCCCTATCCTATCTGTAAATAATCCTAGGTTTAGTAGCGAGAGAAATGAGAGATATTATATAACTTTTTCACTTGAAAGAAAAACTAAAAATAAAGTATAAATTATGTGGGTCTCATTATTTTAAAAATCCTTTCATATTTGCTATGATTTGGAGATGATTTATTGTGTATCTCTATTTTTTCTTCTTTTTTCATTTAATTATTAAATAATTAAATATATTTTTATAATAAAATAAAATAAAAATTGTGTTAAGAAAAAATAATAGAGTAAAAAATTATATTTTAACTTGTACAAAAATATTTTATATTTTTAACTTTTTCACTCTCTTTTATATTTATCCAAATAAGTGAAATAATTTTTTTATTTCGTTCTTTTTTTTTTCTGTCCATCTAAACAACATTTTTTTATTCTATTTTTTATTTTATTTTATACTTTCATTTTTAAAATTTCTTTTCACTCTGTTTCACTTCTAATCCGAACGTACAAAGCATTAGAATAACATTTGAAAAAATAATATAACCATTTACAATAATAATAATAATAATGCAACCAGCTACTAGAATAATTAATTTACTAAAATGAATTTTAAGTATAATTTTTTTCAACAAGACTTCTAAATATATTTATAAGCTGGTATATTATTCATCTTTTTAATTAATTACTGTTATATAGTTGTAAATTTATATATATATATATATATATATATATATATATATATATATATATATATATATAAAATAAGCACTACTACGTACACATGTGTTCTTTATCAATACTTTTTTTACACTTCGTAAAAATATTATTAAAAACAGTTGACAACATTTAAAATAAGTCATAAAATATAAACAAATATTAATAATATATTTTTGTGATATTTTATGAAATGTTTATATAGTTCATATCGTTAAAGGTTTTAGTAAATGTGACATAATATATCCACTCTCAAACTTTATCACCAACTTCATATCAATTACAACAACAATCTTATTCCATATAAAAATGAAAATTAAAAATGAAAATAAAGAAATTAAAAGAGAAGGACCAAGATGAGATAGATTCACACCTATTTAGGTCGATGCTATGAGTGATTATATTTGTTTTGGTCGGTGCTTTGAGTGACTTCATCTATTTTGATTGGTGCTTTCATAGCTACCATCACTATTTAATAAAAGCAAAAATGACATTTAATAAAAACTCATTGAGACACATACAACGTGAAGAGGTGCTTACTTGCGGGAAGGGAATAATAGATGATGTTATTGAGACGCTACAAAGAAAAATAAATTTATCATCTAAAGAAATATTTATATTTAATATTGAATAGTGTCTCGAATAAGATTATTTTCTTAAGAGAATAATATTTATGAGAAATAAAAAAAAGTTGAGAGACAAAAACACTAACAACATGTGTTTA